>NC_036842.1:5105198-5110582 GCF_002910315.2 Salvelinus sp. IW2-2015 | reverse complement strand
GGAATTGTGAAACTGAGTTTAAATGTTATTGGTAAGGTGTATGTAAACTTCCGACTTCAACTGTGAGTGTGTGTTGGGTTCAGTGTAAAGGCTTCAGCATGCTTTAATTCAGCTGGCGCCTCGCAAACTTGGCTAGCAAACGAATGAATGTGCTCGCATACTCTCTTAAAAGACTTCTAGAAAAAAAAAAAAAAAAAGCAGCAATAGTACTGTTTGTCCATTTTGACCGCAGTAGCAGTATAAAATTGTCCGGATTAATAAGATAACTCAAGAAGACTCAAGAAAGTGTCATTAATTCAAACGTTTTTTTGTCGAGGAGATCTTAGTTGCGCAATTTTGCATCTGACTAGGATGTTTGGTGGAGTATTAAGTGCACCAGTCCCTCCTGCAGCAAAGCACCCGCACAACATGATGCTGCCACCCCCGTGCTTCACGATTGGGATGGTGATCTTCAGCTTGCAAGCCTCCACCTTTTTCCTCCAAATATGACAATGGCCATTATGGCCAAACAGTTCTATTTTTGTTTCATCAGACCAGAGGACATTTCTCCAAAAAGTACGATCTTTGTCCCCATGTGCAGTTGCAAACCGTAGTCTGGCTTTTTTTATGGCGTTTTTGGAGCAGTAGCTTCTTCCTTGCTGATCGGCCTTTCAKGTTATGTCGATATAGGATACTTTTGTACCTGTGTCCTCCAGCATCTTCACAGGATCCTTTGCTGTTGTTCTGGGATTGATTTGCACTTTTCACACCAAAGTACGTTCCTCTCTAGGAGACAGAACGCGTCTCCTTCCTGAGCGGCATGACGGCTGCGTGGTCCCATGGTGTTTACTTGCGTACTATTGTTTGTACAGATGAACGTGGTACCTTCAATTTGGAAATTGCTCCCACGGATGAACCAGACTTGTGGCGGTCTAATATTTTTTTTCTGAGGTCTTGGCTGATTTCTTTTTTTTATCCCATGATGTCAAGCAAAGAGGCACTGAGTTTGAAGGTAGGCCTTGAAACACATCCACAGGTACACCTCCAATTGACTTAAAATTATGTCAATTAGCCTATCAGAAGCTTCTAAAGCCATTATTTTTGCATTATTTTCTGAGATTTTCCAAGCTGTACAAAGGCACAGTCAACTTAGTGTATGTAAACTTCTGACCCACTAGAATTGTGATACAGTAAAATAATCTGTCTGTAAAATATTGCTGGAAAAATGACTTGTGTCATGCACAAAGTAGATGTCCTAACCAACTTGCCAAAACTATAGTTTGTTAACAATACATTTGTGGAGTGGTTGAAAAACGAGTTTTAATGACTCCAACCTAAGTGTATGTAAACWTCCGACTTCAACTCTACAGGCTACATCCACACACTCATAACATAAGCKCACACACATTGCTACTGCTCCACATACGCTGCTGCTACAGCTAAGTCTATTTATCCTGTTACCCCTACTTATAAATTCGGCCTCACTGTCAACTGCATTTATTTTCAGCAAACTTAACAGATTCAACCCAATTTCAGCCGTATTAGAGGCTCATATTGTACATTAGCACACATGCTTTAACAAGCATAGAAGGGCCTAACGCGTATCATTCCAGATGGGAGTAGGGCGCGATATGATGATGATGTGACGTACTTGTGTCCTGTATAACTCAGCAGGCCTGAGCTTTGTGATGATTCGCCCTGCACCTAATTCGGATCTTAATCATCGCGCGTCAGTCCGAACTATGCTTAAGAGATGTCAGGTTTTACCAAACTCGTCCGCCGAGACCTAGCTTAGATGCACAGAACCCCATTGAGTGCGCGACCTCCACCTTAGCTAGTCGAAGGCGTATCATCGCGCTCCAAGACTATGACACGACGTCCTCGGGTATCCACAGTTAGCATATCCCTTAACCTCGATATTTCCTCCCTAACCCCGCGTGCATATCTTGCTCGAAAATATCTGCGCCCCTACCAAGATACAAGCTGGCAGAATTAGCATACGCGGACCATCACCCCTCCAGAACAAAACCGCGACTCACTAGGTCAACATAGTAAAGAGCACTTACTATGCACAATGTCTAGTCTGATCACAGCGATACCATGGTGAGGAGAGCTATCAAAGTCGCGACAGACCACCAGTAGTGGAAATGAAACACTTATCTCTTGGTGACCAGCCCATTCTGATTTTTTAAAATGTTGACAGGGAGAGACACAATATTAAATCTATTAGCTAACCATCCGATAGCAAAAGACACAACTTTTGTTTTCCCACCATTTTTTTCCTTGCCATGGTAGCTATCACAATTTCGACCAGAATACAAAGAATGTATATATAGCCCACTACCAACGAAACAACTTCATAAGATGACAGGTCTGATAACATTATTTATGTATAGATATGTCTTGTTAGAAAAATGTGCATATCAAGGGTAAAATCACAGTTCTACATTGCAGCTGCAATCTTGACAATATGCGAAGCGCGCAGAATAATTACAGAGGACTCAACGTCAAAATACCTAAATTACTCATCTTAAAACATTTCTGAAAAATACACAAGCGTACAGCAAATGAAGCCAACATCTTGTGAATCAAACAGCCAATATGCTCAGATTTTAAGTGTTTTACAGCGAAAAACAACAAGTATAGCATTATACTAGCTTTAGCACAATAGCCAGAAACACAAGCAATTTACAGTCAGGCAACAGGTTAAGCGATCTAAACATACAGCAAAGCATTAGCGATAATTTGGACTAACCTTGAAAAACTTCATCAGATGACAGTCCTGTAACATCATATTACACAATGCATATAGGTTTTGTGTCGAAAAAGTGTGTCATATTTTAGCAGCACAAATCGTGGTTATACAATGTGATCAGTATGGCACAGGTCATGCATTCTGGCCGGCGCCAATCTTGGTATAAGGCACCTAATCTAATCAACAATAATCGCTAAACTTGACTAAAAATGACAGTTGGAAGCATATATGCAAAGATTGCTATAGCTTAGAATTAATGCAACCGCTGAGTATCTAGAGATTTTTAAAATTAACGTTACTAGACCAATACAGTCTCTGTGCGTTACACAAGCAGACTTAGAGCCGCAATATGGCGGACAAATCCGTCACATAAATACGGGAATAACATCATAATAGTTTCACTTTTGGCACGAGCTATCCATCAGAATCTTGGGCAAGGTGTTCCTTTGCCAAAAGAACGTTGCTTGGTTGTAAAACGCCGTCCTTCACTTCGGAATTAGCAGCTAACAATAGCATTGCTCACAACATGCCCACAATCCTCAAAATCGCAATACTAAGGAAATTCCGAAAATAGCAATATTTACTCGCATAAACTTGATATAACTCGGTTAAAATAATTTTGTAGTATGATTTTCAACACCTATATCGAATTAAATACAGACGGATATATCTTAAGGGATAAACTGAGGCGTTGCCAAATGCCATCCTGAGGTCTTGTCTCTGCGTAATACGAATGACCGAAAAAGAGAGCTCCCTTCGTGTCCTTGCGCCTTTTATAAGGTTTGAGATCTACGTAGAAACTCCATCCAGCTTTCGCACTGGTTACGACATCCAGGGGGAAAGCGGGTGCAGTTTCATGTCGACCCAAGGATAATACAGAGCTTTAAACTGATCTGAGAACAGAGCGCTCGTCTTTCAGACCTTCGCTTAGTTCCTGTCCATGAATTTCGCTACTGCAGAAGATTCTGTGTTCACCCACAACATAATTGAAACGTTTTAGAAACTAGAGATTGTTTCTATCCAATAGTAATAATCAATATGCATTATTGTACGAGCACAAGAATTGGAGTACGAGCAGTTTAATTTTTTCGGAACGATTAAATGTCCAAGTTGAAAACAACACCCCCTGTAGTGTCAAATTGTGTTAATATCAAAGTATTTTGCATCGATCAAATGGGAGGTAGGCAAGTTCCCAACAGGTCCAAACGTGATTGCGTGACAAGCATGCATTGAGCCAGGCACAGTTGCAGAAAGGCGAGCAGCTGTCACTTTCCCCATTGGTTTTTCAGTTGCAATTTTGACCGGCCAACGTACAAGCTTTGAGAGATTTTAATCTACTGTTTCCTTGTTAATTTGAACAAATCTCTTCTGGCCTAACAAGTGTGTGATCCTTGTTGTTGATGATTTGACAAACTGAGGAGATAGAGCCTTACCTGTTCATGTCTGTTGATCATAGGACTGTAAAGTCCCAAATGTAAGGAGAACTACAGTGGTATTTACATGACATTGCCCAGAAATTCATGTGATATTTGGCAAACCTCTTTTAATGATCTAAAGCGCCTACAGTCGACTACTGCCTGTAAAAACACAAAATAGCTCCAGTTTAAAGTGAAAGATGGGCAGGCCCCTGATTGCTTGTGGCGCAACCGCGTCTTTGTAGAGGCCGTCCTGGACAAGACTAACATAGGTTTATTTACTGCCTGTCTAATCAATTGTCCAAACGCACAGGCCTCCTTTCACACTTTATATTGCGGTTAGAATTTTCACAAATGCCTCTACTCTACGTCATTCACAAACAATTGATATCCGAAGTATTGAACATGGCAAAAAAATGAACCATAGATCTAAGTTGCTTCAATGTTGCTAGCCTGTCTAGTCCCACTTTAAAACGTGCTTAGGTAGGCGCACCTATTTCATCTGTGGTATGAAAAATGCTAGTTGATGTTGGTAAGGAACCTGCCTTACATACAGGCCTACAAGCCCTCAGTCCAAGCCTTCTCAAGCCTATTTCGGATAGTCTGAGCACTTGATGAGGGATTGTCGATTCCTGTTGTTAATCTCGGGCAGTTTGTTGTTGTTGCCATCCTTTACCTGCCCCGCAGGTGTGATGTTCGGATGTACCGATCCTGTTGCTGGTGTTGTTACACGTGTCTGCCACTGCGAGGACGATCAGACTTCCGTCCTGTCTCCGTGTCTGTCTTAGCGTCTCAACAGTACGGATATTTGCAATTTTGCCCTGGCCACATCTGCAGTCCTCATGCCTCCTTGCAGCATGCCTAAGGCACATTCACGCAGATGAGCAGGGACCCTGAGCCATCTTTCTTTTGGTGTTTTTCAGAGTCAGTAGAAAGGCCTCTTTAGTGTCCTAAGTCATTACTTGTGACATGAATTGCCTACCGTCTGTAAGCTGTTAAGTGTCTTAACGACCGTTCCACAGGTGCATGTTCATTAATTGTTTATGGTTCATTGAACAAGCATGGGGAAACCGTGTTTAAACCCTTTACAATGAAGATCTGTGAAGTTTTGGATTTTTATGAATTATCTTTGAAAGACAGGGTCCTGAAAAAGGGACATTCCTTTTTAACCTTTGTACCTCTGCACATTGACTCCCGGTACTGGTACTACCTGTATATAGCCATGATTTATTTTA
>NC_036842.1:5032630-5105173 GCF_002910315.2 Salvelinus sp. IW2-2015 | reverse complement strand
TTTTATTCGTTATTCACTGTGTATTTATTCCTCATATCACTATTTACATTTAAATGTGATATTTTCTTATTACAAAGTTAACCCCTTTACTTCCTCTCTCCATCCACAGGGGGACTGCCCCTGGCAGCCTTTAACTTGGGCAAAATCAAGCCCTATCAGAGGGGCTTTTTCTGTAACGATGACAGCATCAGSTACCCCTTCCACCAGAGTACAGTCACCTCCATTGTGCTCTACACGGCGGGCTTCGCTCTGCCCATTTGCTGTGTAAGTAACAATAGTAGAATTGACAAACCAAGATATTTCGTAGATTTTAACTGACCAAACATTGAACAGCAGCGTACARAATTACCAATGCACCTCTGTTACTGTTAGTACTACACAATGACTAACAAACAGGCAGTTGTTCTATCTCAGTGAAAAGTTAAACGCATTGAAATAATACACATACGTATCACATAAAGATGTTCCATTTAGTTCTYATGTTAAACCCCTGGTCATGATGCGTATCGTATCAGTAAGGCCTCAACATTAGGGAGGATGTCCACTGAGCTTAGGTGTCTGAAGCGAAGGGTTAAGTTCAACAAGGTCATACCCAGTAAGCAAAACTAGTTGATGCCATTACAACCCTATAAACCGGTTGTAATCCTGTTACTTCAACCAGCTTTGCCAACTGTGTTAACTCAAAAGAGGATGTCCAGTCCACAATGAGTTCCCCTTCCCATGTCCTCATTTTCATTTCACATATCCTGATTTCCACATGTCATTTCAGTCACCTGAGAAGCTTTTACAACACGAGCTACAGAGAAGTTTTCGTCAACATTAGGCCTTTTAGAGTCCAACGGAGCAGCGAGGAAGTCCTGGTGTTTGTAGGCGACTCACAGGAAGGGTGTTCTGGGGTTGAATATCAAAGAGCATGTAATAGCATTTAAGATGAATGCACTCCCTGTAAGTCGCTCTGGATAAGAGCATCTGCTAAATGACTGAAATGTWAAAAGAGATTAGAGATTAGACCTGAGAGAAACTAGCAAACCCCTGTGGTCAAGCGGTTTTATTATGTTACCCTGTTAACTAGGCCATTCAAACGTGATTTAAAGTTTAACTAGGAACGAGCATGCCTCGCCTACCTCAGGATCTGTCGATTTCAGCCATCTATTTCCTGTGTTTGAGCGGYGCAAAATCCACTTGTCACTTCAATCTCGCTGGCTTGATTTTACTCCTGCGACTCTKTCATACTYTTGTGCCTATCAAATTTTTCCCGTTAACGTTACGACCGCGGAACTGTTTGTAATGACCTGTCAAATGGTCTTAATGGAATACGCTAAAGTTTTGTCTGGGATTTAACGCACCGTCTCGACACTTACATCACAAGAAAGAGAAGAAAAATKACTTATTTTTGATGGGTGTTTTTTTTTTTGTGGAATTGAAAAAAGTTATAATTTAATAGTTGAAATGTTTACAAATTACATGCGCTGAAATGAAAAACTTCCGAAAATTAACACGCAGATTGTACTGAATATTATGTCGGATCTCACAAACAACGTAAAGTAAGTTTAGATGGGTGTAATCTAAAGCCAAGCGTGTGATTTAAAAAAATATATATATATATACATCTGAGAGTATGCTGCTATTGACACACTTGTTGAATTATGCAAGAGAATGTGACAACAGTAATAAATGAGGCAGTGTAGACGGCGCAGGGGAGTGCAGGTGGGGTAGCAAGAGGCTGGAAGGTTGCAGCCCTGTTAAACCCCCTTATGTTAATTAATGAATATATGCATATACACCCAGTGTTTTTCTGCAAATGAGGCACATAATTGTATTTATTTTAACATAAAATATGTGAAATACTTTATACAATAAGAAAATGTATGTTTTACAATACCAGAATTCCCACAAAAAACCCTAAACTTCATTCATTATTTGTCCGTGCATATCTGATGGATTATTTAAAAAAATAAAGTTTGGAGTATCTTCATCCATTGTCCAACTGTTGCATTTMTWATAATTGTTTTGAATACCTTTGGCAATTTCGATGACCTTTGCTAGTTTAAGGTCATGTCCATGTAAAAGAACCCATGAGCACCAATGTGAAGTTCATATGAGCATGTCAAACGAAAGCAAAGAGTCTATATTTTGGAGAAATTAAGACAGAAAGTATTCGGACCGCTTGACTTTTTCCACATTTTGTTAGGTTACAGCCTTATTCTAAATTTGATTCAATCGTCCCCCGTCCCCCCCTCTTCAATCTACACACAATACCTCATAATGACAAAGCAAAAACTAATTCATAAAAAATAACAAAAAATACATATGTATTAAGACGCTTTACGTAGTACTTTGTTGAAGCACCTTTGGCAGCGATTACAGCATCGTCATCTTAGATATGACGCTACAAGCTTGGCACACCTGTATTTGGAGAGTTTCTCCCATTCTTCTCTGCAGGATCCTCTCAAGCTCTGTCAGGTTGGATGGGGAGCGTCACTGCACAGCTATTYTCCGGTCTCTCCAGAGATGTTCGATCGGGTTCTGGCTGGGCCACTCAAGGACATTCAGAGACTTGTCCCAAAGCCACTCCTCCGTTGTCTTGGCTGTGTGCTTAGGMTCGTTGTCCTGTTGGAAGGTGAACCTTCGTCCCAGTCTGAGGTCCTGAGCACTCTGGAGCAGGATTKCATCAAGGATCTCTCTATACTTTGCTCCGTTCATCTTTCCCTCGATCCTGACTAGTCTCTTGTCCCTGCCGCTGAAAAACATCCCCACAGCTTGATGCTGCCACCACCATGCTTCATCGTAGGGATGGTGCCAGGTTTCCTCCAGACATGACGCTTGGCATTCAGGCCAAAACGGTCAATCTTGGTTTCATAAGACCAGAGAATCAAGCGGGCTGTTGTGCATTTTACTGAGGACTGGCTTCCGTTTGGCCTCTACCATAAAGGCCTGAATGGTTGTGTGCCGCAGAGATGGTTGTCATTCTTGAAGGTTCTCCCATCTCCACATAGGAACTCTGGAGCTGTCAGAGTGACCATCGGGTTCTTGGTCACCTCCCTGACCAAGGCCCTWCTCCCCCGATTGCTCAGTTTCGCCAGGCGGACAGCTCTAGGAAGAGTCTTGGTGGTTCCAAACTTCTTCCATTTAAGAATGATGGAGGCCACTGTTCTTGGGGACCTTCAATGCTGCAGAAATGTTTTGGTACCCTTCCCCAGATCTGTGCCTCAACACAATCCTGTCTCGGAGCTCTATGGRCAATTCCTTCGACCTCATGGCTTTTTGCTCTGACATGCACTGTCAACTGTGGGACCTTATATAAACAGGTGTGCTTTTCCAAATCATGTCCAATTAATTGAATTGACCATAGGTGGACTCCAAGTTGTAGAAACATCTCAAGGAGGATCAATGGAAACAGGATGCACCTGAGCTCAATAGCAAAGTGTCTCATAGAAAAGAGTCTGAATACTTATGTCAAAGTATTTCTGTTTTTTGTTTTTAAATTTGCAAACATTTCTAAAAACCTGTTTTAGCTTTGTCATTATAGGGTATTATATGTAGATTGCTGAGACAATTGTTTTACTTAATCAATTTTAGAATAAGGCTGTAACGTAACAAAATGCGGAAAAAGTCAAGGGGTCTGAATACTYCCCGAAGGCACTGAACAGTTTACAACCATTTTCCATTGTACAAATTTGGAATAAGCAAAGGCTTTGATTTCTGGTCAAACAGATGGAAAAGAGAACATATAAAACACAATGTTGAAGACCCCTGCCAACTACTATCAACACTTTGAACGCATCTTTCGGCCTTCTGTGAGTTTATGAAACATTGCCATATGTGCCTTGAAATTCCGTTATCAAAAAAACAACAACATATATTTAAGATATTTTCTAATATCTCTCCCTCATTAGGAGGGAAAGTTCACAGAAGCTACACAGTTCACAGAACTAACGAGTAAAGGTAGACCTATCAACTAGTGATGCACCGATATTAGATTTTTTACCGATATCCGATATTTTCCTTGCCAAAAAAAACGATACCGATATTTACATATTTAGCGGCCTTTTTAAACATTCTAGTACAGTTAAATAGTTAACACACACATGGACGCAGCGGTCTAAGGCACTGCATCTCAGTGCAAGAGGGCGTCCCTACAGTCCCTGGTTCGAATCCAGGCTGTATCACATCCGGCCGTGATTGGGAGTCCCATAGGGCGGCGCACAATTGGCCCAGTGTCATCAGGGTTTGGCCGGGGTGGGCTGTCATTGTAAATAAGAATTGACTTGCCTAGTTAAAGGTTACACACATACCACACTGACCMAAAAWWWAWWTTGTTGGCATTTACGCATGTCYCCATTACCAGTAAAACATAATCAAAACCTATTTCTTTCACTTACTTGCTGTGCTGTTTCTATGTTTATTTGTTCAGTCATTTCATTCTCAAACAGGATTTCATCATACATGTCAAGCAGTGAAGTTTCAGCTCTGTCTRTCAGTGGCCTCTTCCTCGGTGYRCACTGTCACTGTGTCCGTTTCCACCTTGTCCAGCTGTGTATGTAACATTTCACGTAAACCCTGTTTCTTGTCTGCATCGACGTAGCGGTCCTTGTACATAGCATCGAGCATGGTGGCGACACAGTAAAGAGAGAATGCCACCGAATCGCTTGTTCACAGCCTGTGTCGGCAGTTTTGTTGAGCAGGCGCTTCAATGCCATGACAGAGGGTATCACGTCTGCTGCAGGCACAATTGATGAGCTTATTTCTTGAGTCAGTTGTTTGAATGGAGCTAGCTGGTGTGTTCATGTTTCCAAATTTCAAACATGTTCTCAAATGCCATTGAAATGGCAGCAACGGTATGACAACCAGCACATTCATGAGCATGCAGAACAACTTTCCTCAGTACGAAATCCTCGAAGACCCACTGTGCTGTCAGACTCYGCATGATATCGCTGGTCCAAATGTCAGCCGTGAAGCTAATAGCAGTGACGATATTACTTTGTAACTCCGGTAGGGCAACATCTGAAAAATAGCGCACTTGGTAGTGTGTATCGGTGCTTGACTAGTCGGCGAAAGCCAACATTGCCCACGACAGAGAACGGTTGATTGTCAAGGGCAACGAATTCCATTATCTTGGCGTTTTAATGGATTTCGCCTTTGAGTTGTCTCGCTGAAATGTTCTTACTCTTTCAAATGACTGCTCGATTTGTTGATCGCTCGATCCACACAGCAAACATTGTGTGCTAGGTTAGGAATGCTGTGTTGCACGTGTAGCGCTACATTTTACGTGGCGTCATTACGTCATGTACCTACGTATGCACATCAGCTTTGACATTGGTTTTGCACATCGCCATTAAACTAGACATCGGGCCGATGTTGGCATTTTTAGCTAATAGCGGCCGATTCCGATATGCTCACCGATATATCGTGCATCCCTACTATCAACTAGTTTAGTGTTTTTACTAATATTTATTTTGTTTATAAATGATTAAGTGATTTAAAAACATTTACCAAATCGGTAATGGAATTTCAGAGGAATCCGTAACATAATGCCTGCAATTTGATATGGCTACAATGACAAATCATAGTGGTCACAAACCACAGTTGGATATTCAAGTTTGGGCAGCGCAGTAAAGTATAGTTCAGTTAAGAAAAGTACAGTAGAGTTTGTTACAGTAGAGCATTCTAGAGTTGAGTACTGTACTGAACTCTACTGTACAGTACTGAACTATACTGTAATTTAGTGTACTGTACTATACTCGTACTATACTCTACTGTTCTGTGCTGTGCTCTACTGTGCTGTACTTTGATGTCCCCTACTTGAGAAACAAATACATCTATAATTGGTTCAAATTTGGTCTTGTTTGGGGGCAGAGCTCATTTAAAATAATAGCCAGTGTGTAGAATAATACCCAAATATGCAAAGAAGGATATTGCATATTTATACCTTTTTGTGTACCTATTTAGGATACATCACCATCACCATATCCATAATTATACATTTCTGTGTACTACAGATTAGGGACCCATGATGAAATTCCGTTACCGGGTATAAATCCAGTTCACTTACTGTAGTTCAATAACCAAAATAGATTTTTTTTCAAAGTCAATGTGTCATGTCATCAGTGAAACCCTATTCTTTCTGTAGACATCGTTAAATCTTAATTTGGAGTAGATTTAAGAGTTTTTGGAAACATGGGAGTTTTTACCAAAATTCTGTTACCAAACTTTGCATCTGCACAGTTCTTCCAGTAAATGTGTTTTTGTAAAATGTTCAGTATAAATTGTTAACAGTAGTCTTTGTGCATAGAATTTTTTTAATGGTTTGTTAAACTTTGAAATCAAAAGTTGTGTTTTTTTGTTTGGCATACATTGAGTCTTGGCGCAATTACGTTATTGTGGAATTGCCCTTAACCACTTTTTCCAACTTTGGCAATAGCAAACATAATTGATCCTAAGGTTTATCTGCTAACACAGAAATTAGATTTAGAAGAATTTCAACGTGTTTGTTATTGAGCTTTGGATGTAGAGATGTTATTAAAACTTGAGGATCCTGTTGATAGGCTTTGGAACAAACACTGTTTACTTTCTCTGTCCAAAAATAACTGGAATACTTTCCTGGAACACTCTGATTTGAGTATGTTGATACACACACACACACACACACACACACACACACAACTATGTCTCACTATACTTGTGAGGACTTTTTGAGGACCAACAATTGATTCCCATTCAAAATCCTATTTTCAATTATCCTAACTCCTAAAAGGCTATTTWATAGCCTTTTTACAATTGAGGACTGGCAAAATGCCCYCACTTCTCTGAATTTTTGTTGGTTTTCTATGTTTGTGAGAACTTCTGGTACTCACAGGTATAGTAAAACGTGTACACAGACTCTAGACTTTTTTTTGCCATTACCTATACTTAATCTGTCATAATCTACTGGAGTCCCATACATAAGTCTCACTGCTTCTGTTTACTATCTCCACTCCAGTCCCCTGGACAAGACTATTTATGGTTCACTCTGATTTATTTATATATACATCAACCTGTTGCTTGGCAACATTTTTCAAACTGTGGTGCTTCACAATGCAGCTTTCGCTCTAAGGAACAGTGGGTCTGTAAAGCGAGAGTGAATCTGTCACTTGACTCTGTGTTGGACCAGTTTCTCCTCTTAGTCCTTGACAGCCAGACTGTTCTGGGGTCCTTTGTGATGACAGYAGCATGATCGGACTATGATAACATCCAGAAAAACAACCTCTTAGATCAGTCGTGGAGAGTATTTGCATACTAATGTGAATTAACGTCAACTATTTTTTTTTTTTGGGGGGGGGGGGTCTTTCTACATGCCCAGTTTCTACTTTCTTTGGGTCAATGTGTGTTGYAGAGCTAGCAGTGTGGGATTTTACAGTTTTGTGTTTATTACTAACTACTAAAACATTTTCTTAATTGACTTACCTGTATATATAAAGGTCTAACAAAAACTTCTTCCACAGCACGTTTTTTTTTTATTTTATTTTTTATTTCACCTTTATTTAACCAGGTAGGCTAGTTGAGAACAAGTTCTCATTTGCAACTGCGACCTGGCCAAGATAAAGCATAGCAGTGTGAACAGACAACACAGAGTTATACATGGAGTAAACAATAAACAAGTCAATAACATGGTAGAAAAAAAAAGAGAAGCAAATACAGTTTCCGTACTGTGTGTAGTGTGAACTCTATTGTGAAGTTTCTTATGTAACTAACATTGAAACCAGGTGAATCTTCCTCCGAGTCACTTGGGCGATTCATCGCCAGTGGAGCGGAAAATATTTCTGTATCTCAGATTGTTCTTGCAATTCTCACATAGGAACTTCGTTTGGGAGGAATGATGTTTGAYCTGCTTTTTAAACATTTATATCACAACATGTTTTTAGAAAATCATGATGAAAGTGGGGGGRAAACATGATGAAAGTGGCCATAATTGGCCCTTTTTTTTTTATTTTTAAGAACTGTAGGATTCGTGAATCCTAAGTTATTTTTATAGCAGGCATGTATAGGTATAAAAAAGCCTCAAACTGATGATTTTCATGATTTTCTTAAAAATGGTTTGTGATAAATGTAGAAAGGCAGGTCAAACATCTTTCCTCCTAATGAAGTTTCTATATGAGAATTGCCAGAACAATCTGAGATCCCCCCCCCCCCAAAAAAAAAAAAAATCGCTCACTTGGCGTGGAATCGCCCACTTCCAAAAAAGGATGACCTGCTGTGTCCTTAGATGAAGAGTGAACAAGCACTATTGGGAGTTGTTGTGGAATGGACAACTACTTGTCATATTGCATGTCCAGTCCACTGCACTCAAGCACGAAACKGCTGTGAACGTTAAGGCTGTGAATCAGTGCAGAGGAATAATTTGGGCATGGTTTGTTCTTCCATTAACACCATCTCTTCACCACGGAAGTGAGTAGGGGCTGTTGCCATGACAACTCTCTAACCACAATGTTTTTCATTCCTTATGTTCCTGACAGCATGCGATGTTTAGATATCTACTTAGATATGTCTTGACTTTCCTCTCTGAATGTTCTCTTCCTGTCAGTCTTAAGGCGTCAGCATGCTTMRGTTTGGCTGGAGCCTAGCCGAACCGAACGAGTGTGCTCGCATACTCAGAATTAATCTAACTCAAGAAATCTGTCATTAATTGACATTTATGCCAAAGAGATATTTATGTAATTTAGCAGACGATCTTATCCAGTGCAATTCACAGTAGTGAGTGCATACATTTCCCCATACCGATCCCCCGTGCGAATCGAACCCACAACCCTGGCGTTGCAATCGCCATGCTCTACCAACTGAACCCATCTAACCAAGATGTTTGGTGCAGTATTCTTCATTTAAAAGAATGTGCATAAAAACGAGTCATGCCTCGTTGAATGACAGACTTTCTTGAAGAATCCCTACTGTTGACCAATCACCGATGAAGGGGCATATACTTCGGCTCAACAAAAAAAAAAAACTCCCTGAAACGAACAAAAACGTCACAAAATGTTGCCATAATATGCACAAACTCTACTGAACTGTTTCGTCCGGGAAGCATGCGGACGCCTTTAGACAGGTGTGCATTGACTTTATACGGAGAGGCGGGTTAATTAAGAAGGATGTTTAGTGCCTACTCGCCTAACCGATTTCTCTTGTTCTGTTTTTTTGCTTTTTGCTAGCTGGACTCCCATTCGCAATACTCACACCGCTACACAATCCCTTCAAACGTGGATTTTTCTGTAACGATGACTCAATCAAGTACCCTCTTAAAGAAGACACCATATCCTATCAGTTGTTAGGTGGAGTTATGATACCCGTCACAGTACTCACTGTAAGTGCACCTGTTTTTATGTTCACTCGATAACTTATCGTTCTCTTCCTTTCCCAGTCTTAGCGCTTGTCATTTAATTTATGCTATACATACATCACTGTAGCAATGATGTGTGTGTGTATAGTTTAACCTCTTGGCTTCATTAATCACGTTCTCACACTGTCTGTGTGAAAATAAACAAATGGAGCATCATGCTCCCCCCAAGCAAACTAATAATCTGATTTGTAAATTGAACTGCATATTTTAGAGATGATCGAAGTATCACTTGAGAACTGAAAAAGCAAACAAATCCCCAACTCTTGCTAGTTGCTTCTCTATGTGCTCGTAGATCACAAACGTATCAGACCATGGCAGTTGACCTAAAGTCCCAGTAACAAAGACCTCCATAAGTCTACTCAGTCTCTATCTGAACGATACAATAGGAATGGCCAAACTGTCCCTCCCTCTGCCTTCCTGAGATATCSCTAGACTCTGGGCCAGTATTCTGACTGGCTAACATGCTGAGCACACCGCCCGTGTGAGTTACACATGTTATTCAATCATTTCATTAAAAACTGCTCACGAGCGTATGCATCGCCAGGCGCTAAAAGAGAACTTGGTTTTATAAGTACCCTTTTATCTGTGGATTAATTGTTGGGAGTAAAAATATTCCACAAAGATCCAGGAAAAAAAGGACCTTGTGCATTTCAGGTAAAATAACCAAATGTTTATATCCCAGGACAAATTAGGTAGCAACAGCAAACTAGCTAGCTAAATGTCCATGAATGTTTAATGTGTTTCGACCTGTCCCCAAATTAATATAGTTGGTTCAGAGTTTTTGTTTTTATATTTCAACCTGCTTGTCCTGATCGCGTTTGGTGTGAACGGACAAAATCAACAAGCGCGCGATGGCACATACGGATGCACGCCCCTGGTCTAGTTAGTACGTTTCTAGATAGTCCAACTCAAAGCACAGAGGCCCGTATTCACAAAGCATCTCAGAGTAGGAGTGCTGATCTAGGATCAGGTCATCATAGTCTAAAACAGTGGTTCCCAAACTGGGGGGGGGGGCACGAAGGGTCGGCATGGGTGGCGCACATCCGGCAGGGGTGACCACATCCAGCTTCTTCACCTGCGGGATCTTCGGAGGGGGGCGGCAGAGTATTTCTGTATGTATTAAAGCCCTTTTGTGGCTTTGCTGGTGATTTATTTTGAATTCAAGGTGCACTTAACCAGCGTTCTGCAGCGATACGCCATACCATCTAGTTTGTGCTTAGTGGGACTATMATTTGTTTTTCAACAGGACAATAACCCAAAACACACCTCCAGGCTGTGTAAGGGCCATTTGACCAAGAAGGAGAGTGATAGAGTGCTGCATCAGATAACCTGGCCTATACAATCACCCGACCTCAACCCAATTGAAATAGTTTGGGATGAGTTGGACCGCAGAGTGAAGGAAAATCAGCCAACAAGTGCTGAGCATATGTGGGAATTCCTTCAAGACTGTTGGAAAAGCATTCCTCATGAAGCTGGTTGAGAGAATGCCAAGAGTGTGCAAAGCTGTGTTGGAATCTAAAATATATATTTTGATTTAATACTTTTTTGGTTACTACATGATTCCATATATGTTATGAAATCATAAAAATGCACAAGGGTCAATTTCGAAATTGGCTAGTGTTTGTCATTGCATACCTTAGTCAACTAATGTTTTTTTTCTGTAGCCCATAAATATTGTTGTAATTTTTTTGTCAAGTATCACATGAATACACATTAGACATGGCAAAATGTATAGAATTGTAAGAATTTTCTTTGCACCCCATGACAAAATGTGTAGAATTGCAGGAAATAAGTTTTAAACCTGCAAAATTCTCTCCACCAACGAGGGGTGTGAAGTTTCTGTCATGAACAATATTTGGGCCCATAGAAATAGACATGATGCKCGAGGGGCTCTGGATGTTCTCCAATGCTGGAAGGGAGGCCCCCCCCGAGTGAAAAGGTTTGGGAACCCCTGGTCTAAAAGACAACTGGTCCTACTCTGAGACTTTGTGAAATATGGGCCAGATAGATATCAGTAAAATGCCTAAATGAGGCACTCTAGGAGCCTTGTTGTGGCTGTTATCGAAGTCCTTCCTTTGCAGCATTCAAAATCAAAAAGCTTTTTAGTTCCATTAAATTGACATAAAACAGACAAATGCTGCATTATAATTGATGGGAAAAGACAAAAAGGTTCACATCCCATGGTCCGCATACATTTCCAGTCAGCCAGTGTAATTGTACTCGGCAAGTAGAAACCCTCACACAGGATGTAACTCATTTATAGGTCATGAATGAAAGTTGGGGACTCCCTCTATCCTCAAGACAATTTCTCAACCATTCCTTCACACACAAAGGCTTTCGGGTTATGACTTGATGGTATCTGTGTCATGGTGGTAATTACCTTTTGAGGTTTAAACAGTTGAACAGTCAACCGTTATCAGATCAACGCCCACCTCTTGAGCGTGTAGAGTACAGTAGTAAGCATATGTTAATAATGTTGTAGGCCTAGTTCCAGATAGGGGAACGCAAATACACTCCCACAGAACTGCGTATGCTTTCAGGTCCATTGTCACACAGTGTGGTAGAGAGGTGTGAGTCAGAAAGTTGTCACACTATTTGACATTTAAAAAGACCCACCTCACCAACCRCCCACAATGTTTAAATGACACGTTTGTTGCACTCATGGTCTCAATCTACATTGTGATAAATCCCCTTTTTAAAATGGCCTTTACTCATTTTACTTTAGACATGTTTCTCCGTGGACATCCTTGTTAGGCCTTTATAATATATTCACTCAGATGAACATTCTTCTAAAAATACCTGTAATTTTTGTGACTTTTGACTTGAATTACAATACTAATGTGCAAATACTTGTAACTCTAAGCTGTGAGGGATGAGTACGTGATCTAACCTCTACTTCCTCTCCTCACAGATGGTCTTTGGAGAGTGCCTTTCAGTCTATCTAAAGCGCATCAAATCAAAGTCCTCTTTCAGCAACATGTATGTGGCCAGTGTTTACAAAGCCATCGGCACCTTCGTGTTCGGGGCTGCCATGAGCCAATCGCTCACTGACATCGCCAAGTATTCGATTGGTCGGCTGCGACCTCACTTCCTGGACGTGTGCAAGCCCGACTGGAAGCTGATCAACTGCACGGCAGGCGCCTACGTTGAGGACTTCACCTGCACCGGGGATACGCACATGGTCAACGAGGCCAGGTGGGTGTTGTTGAGAGAGAACTGACAGCTGGGCTGAATTTTAATCCCTACAACTTCCCCTCAGCCCTCCTAACCCTTCAGTGTTTACAGATCGGGTATTAGGCATATCTGATGAGTCTGGAAAGGTATAGGCAGTGAAGTGGTGGAGCGTCCATCTTATGCCTAAAAGGCTTTACATGGTCAATCCGAGATCTGCAGTGGCTGTACAGCATTTACTGTGAATGCAGCCTCCAGAGAAGTCGGAGCATTCATGCTTCTTGCGCTTCGGGTAGCTGTCACGGGCATCCAATAAATTGGCCTGCGCCGCACCACTCGTAGTGATTCAGGGCTAATCTCTATAGCCATCCAGCTAATTACAAGCAACTGGCGAAGTGAAAAGACCTTACCTCTTCTGAGATGTTGGMGTCTGTTTCCCGGTGCTTGACATAGATCAGCCAAGATAGCATGAAGTAAAAAGACTGCTGTTTTCCCACCTGCATCTCCATCCCAAATCGCCCCAAAATGTGCCTACATTTAGGCTATTGTTTATATGTGTATTACACACACTATGTTGAGGTAAAAATCTGAGTATAATACTTGAATGGATGCCAGCCCCGATACATGTTCTTGTCATCGTCAATCAACTGCCTTATAGTTAAAAACTARTTTGACTACCACCATCGATTTCTGTATGTTAGCCATTCTACCAGCTTGTACGAATGGGAATTAGCATTTAGCAGTCACTTTTTCTAAACCTGAAAAGGGACAACTTCTAAATGTTACGCKGCAAAATACACTACTCAAAARAATKAAGGGAACACTAAAATAACACATCCTAGATCTGAATGAATGAAATATTCTTATTAAATACTTTTTTCTTTACATAGTTGAATGTGCTGACAACAAAATCGCACAAAAATTATCAATGGAAATCAAATTTATCAACCCATGGAGGTCTGGATTTGGAGTCACACTCAAAATTAAAGTGGAAAACCACACTACAGGCTGATCCAACTTGTGATGTAATGTCCTTAAAACAAGTCAAAATGAGGCTCAGAGTGTGTGTGGCCTCCACGTGCCTGTATGACCTCCCTACAACGCCTACAATGCTCCTGAGAGGTGGCGGATGGTCTCCTGAGGGATCTCCTCCCAGACCTTGACTAAAGCATCCGCCAACTCCTGGACAGTCTGTGGTGCAACGTGGCTTTGGTGGATGGAGCGAGACATGATGTCCCAGATGTGCTCAATTGGATTCAGGTCTGGGGAACGGGCGGGCCAGTCCATGCATCAATGCCTTCCTCTTGCAGGAAACTGCTGACACACTCCACCACATGAGGTCTAGCATTGTCTTGCATTAGGAGGAACCCAGGGCCAACCGCACCAGCATATGGTTCAAGGGGTCTGAGGATCTCATCTCGGTACCTAATGGCCGTCAGGCTACCTCTGGCGAGCACATGGAGGGCTGTGCGGCCCCCCAAAGAAATGCCACCCCACACCATGACTGACCCACCGCCAAGCCGGTCATGCTGGGGGATGTTGCAGGCAGCAGAACGTTCTCCACGGCGTCTCCAGACTCTGTCACATCTGTCACGTGCTCAGTGTGAACCTGCTTTCATCTGTGAAGAGCACAGGGCGCCAGTGGCGAATTTGCCAATCTTGGTGTTCTCTGGCAAATGCCAAACGTCCTGCCACGGTGTTGGGCTGATAGCACAACCCCACTGTGGACGTCTGATCCTCATACCACCTCACGGAGTCTGTTTCTGACCGTTTGAGCAGACACATGCACATTTGTGGCCTGCTGGAGGTCATTTTGCAGGGCTCTGGCAGTGCTCTCCTGATCCTCCTTGCACAAAGCGGAGGTAGCGGTCCTGCTGCTGGTTGTTGCCCTCCTACAGGCCTACCTCCACGTCTCCTGAGTACTGGCCTGTTCCTTGTAGTGCCTCCATGCTCTGGACACTACGTGACAGACACAGCCAAACCTTCTTGCCACAGCTCGCATTGATGTGCCATCCTGGATGAGCTGCACTACCTGAGCCACTTGTGTGGGTTGTAGACTCCGTCTCATGCTACCACTAGAGTGAAGCCCGCCAGCATTCAAAAGTGACCACAACATCAGCCAGGAAGCATAGGAACTGAGAAGTGCTCTGTGGTCACCACCTGCAGAACCACTCCTTTATTGGGGTGCCTTGCTAATTGCCTATAATTTCCATCTGTTGTCTATTCCATTGGCCACACATGCAGGTGAAATTTATTGTCAATCAGTGTTGCTTCCTAAGTGGACAGTTTGATTTCACAGAAGTATAATTGACTTGGAGTTACATTGTGTTGTTTAAGTGTTCCCTTTATTGTGTATATCCAAGTCGAATTTTAGTAACCACATTGTGGGCCTGTTCCAATACATCAACCATGACAGATTTGACAAAAAAACACTTTGTTAGATCAGATTTGTTGAAAGTGCGCCAGCGACCTTCTGTCCTCCACGGCCATTGACCTCTTTATCGCATCTTACCCCCCATTACCTCCCCGATCTCTTTCCAGGAGTTCAAACTCATTTTTGTGTCATTGAAATCCCTACACGAGATATCATAAAATGTTTTATTTGTGAACTTGTTGGATAGCCTTTTGTCAAAGTTCTCCATGTTTGTTGTCAAGGAAGTTGGTGTTTATACAGGATGTACCGCCCCCACCTACCGTCAAACAATCATGTCAATGCGGAGCTATACGGAGCCCTCTGCATTGTTACAAAATTTGGGAGGGGCACAGCGATGCGGTACAGAGCTCGCGGAGGCTCCGCAATTGCGTCACACCCACCGTACAGCATTGCTGATCAAGCATAAATTGACTTTTACAGCTCTGCAAACATCAAAGGAAGGGTTAAGGAATGATTTTGGACGAGCTGGGATGCTTGTTACAGATCGTCTGACTCAATTATATCATACTTCCTCTGAAATAGAATATCTCCTGCTTTATTGCTGATTATGTCCTGTTCCTAGAAATAGAATCCAATATATTATATTTCTATGGTTCAGATATGCTGACCATGAGATCATTGTTGAGTAAGGCAAGCCCACACTTTGAAGTTTCCAGTATGTCCCAAATGGCTCCCTATTTACTGCACTACTTTTGACCAGAGCCCATAGCAAAAGTAGTGCACTATATAGGGAATAGGGTAGCCATTTTGGATTCAGGCTGTGCCCAGTTGAACAACTGCTCAGCTGGAAATCGTCTATAAAGACTCACTGAGGGGATGTGTCTGACACTGACAACTAGGCTRGCTGCTTATCAGGGGGAAATGACTTCAGCTAGAGCTCTCTCTGTACTTTAACCTTTACAATGTTTTACAATTCCACAAATAACTGTGGGAGTCRAGGCCAAACTGGAATAAACAGAAGTAGGTCTATTGCCTGGCTATAGCTCCTACATTGTACTGGGACACCTGGGGTTGCTGTAAGCCCTAATTGCAATGGACTAGGAACCATGGTTTTACCTTGATTTGCCTTTGGGTAAATGGGTCTTTCCAGGTCAATAGACCCAGTTTTGCAAGCCTGCTCCAGWGCCGGACGTGGGTCTGAGTTTAGAWGTTCCATACGAATTCTGCTTCTCCGAGCTTTCACTGAAAGCTGGTCTCCAAGCATACTCGTTGTCACCGTGTAGACCAAGGTTAATTACCAGTATCAGATGGGCACTAACCAAATTCTGTAAAACAGTCGCTCTAAWTTTCAATCTGACAAGATTGGAACATCCTCCTTTTTCATCTACTTGAAAACAGACAGATGTACGAAGGAGAGGAAGTCTGTCTTTATTTAGATTTTGAAATCTACGTCTAGGACTTGTCAATTATAGACCAACAACAAAGGTAAATGGAGTGCCTGCCGGTCTGTCCCATCCTCAGTCATACCAGTGGTGGGCGATAGTTAGTTCGCTGGCTGTCTCTATACAGACTATACACTTTGACTGTGGTGTTCGCTGGCTGTCTCTATACAGACTGTACACTTTGGATGTGGTGTATCATTACCTCATGTGGTAAGACTCTCCCGTGTTACCCTAGAAACCTGAGTATACCCCATACAGAGACTACTCTAATCTCTACCATGATCCCTGGGTGGGCTCTCCCAGTCTCGTGTGGCCCCAGGTCATATTTACCTGGGTGTTGCTCTGGTTTCCCATGGCAGCCCTTCCCCGGTCGAGGGCCCGGTTMTGGGTGTTTTCTTTGGGATGGTAGTCATTAATAGAACAAATAACTGCCTGGTGGATCGGGTGATGAGAGCAGGTCAGATCAACTTCTCAATTCCTCTTTCTGCAATGTGAGCCTTTCTCTCGGGGAAATGAGGCCCGCTGTCGGTCAGAACCGTGGCTTGTGTGTCCCAAGTGCCTTACACTTGGACACCTCCCTCAGTGAATCAACGTTATTCCCCTATAATGGTTTACAGGGGGTTTTGGGTCCTGTGGGTTCAATCTATCAGTCTTCCCTCATTGCTGTACAGTCCTCTTATGGTTAATAAAGATAATTGAATTAAGGGAGTTGAGTTAGAGCTCTCTGTGTGATATGTCTTAACCTGTTTTCACCCATTACCACTAGAGAAGCTGTATACAGCTCTCTATTGTTATGACATTAGGCTGGTGGATTATGTTACAGTGCTGTGGACTTTTTCGGTCACTATGGTCAGGCTTTCTCCCAACGCTAACTAGTGTCCACTTCRGTACCAGGCTCCAGGGCGTTGTCTGTAGGCCTGCCGCTATCCCCAGCTGGTTATCAGTCATTTGCTGGACGGGCGGATGCCTCGGCAGCGCAGCACTACTTAGGCAAACAGGAAGACACTAAAGCCGGCTAGGGTAGCGGCCCTCTAACCGCCCGCCCAGGGCAACTGATGCTGTCTCAACATCCCCCCTCATCAGTCAGTGCTCCATAATAGACGTCAGCAGACATCCCTCCCCAGCCCAACCCTATTACCCAGAAAAGGGTGTGTCAGTTTTGCCAGTGTGTGTTTCTGTTATTCAACAGAATAGGGATTTATCACCAACACCGAGCCGATTTTGAAGTGGGTGGGTGAATTATTTCAGTGTTTCCCCCCCAGTGCACACAGCCATCCCATGATGCCATTGTGTGTTGTGTTGCAGGCTGTCCTTCTACTCCGGCCACTCCTCCTTCTCCATGTACTGCATGCTGTTCCTGGCAGTAAGTATGCTCTATGGGGTTTCCTCTGTGTGCACTCATGTATCATCGAGCTAGGTGATATGGACAAAAATCCATATACTGAATTTTAACGATAAATTGAAAACAATGTGCACCAATTTATTACCCTTAACTACTACTTTAAATGTAACCATCAATTGTCACCAATATTTGAAAACTTTTCAAACTTGACATTTCTCTAGTAGGGCCCTATAAGTTGTTTTATTGTAATGAATTGTTGCAAAATGTCCAGTATTTTTGGTTTATCGTCCCAGCTCAAATGTATCAGATTCATTAACAGTTTACAGTGCAGACATTTATAGAGGGTCATTGGTTGTGTTCTATATGAGTATTTAATACTCGAAAAGCAGCAAAAATACCACGAATCTGATACATACGTCGGCAAGTATATCAGATTTACATTAGACCAACTGAGTTTACTGCAGTGCAGAGACAGTATATACTGAACAGAAATACAAATGCAACAATTTTAAYGAGTTAGTTCATAAGGAAATATTTATTAGGCCCTGATCTATGGATTTCACATGACTGGGCATAAGCCTACCGAATCAGAATGAGTTTTACCCCACAAAAGGGCTTTATTACMTACAGAAATACTCAGTTTCATCAGCTGTCCGGGTGGCTGGTCTCAGACGATCCCGCAGGTGGACGTACTGCCAAATTCTCGAAAACAATGTTGGAGAAATTWAATTCTGGTGGACATTCCTGCAGTCAGCATGCCCCCACATAACAAAACTGCACATTTGAGTGGCCTTGTAATATGCCACCTGTCGGGTGGATGAATTATCTTGACAAATGCTCACTAACAGGGACGTAAACAAATGTGCAAAAATAAGCTTTGTGGGTATGGAACATTTATTTTTGTTCGATAGAACTGAATTGATAAATAAATATAAAGGCCCATTGCGTACAGGTACTCAAACTGCAGCAAAACATCAGTGCACTGCGTTGAACACAGTTGCTATGGATGGTCAACAAAGTAGTGTATTTTTGTATTTTGTGAGCTGGGTCTGACTAACAGAACACGAGGGTCCCTTTGGCTTATCTTAGAAACAGGATGTCGGGTTACAGTAATGCTGAACACAATACACCCTTTCATTACCTACAGTAACTTTTGGTAAGGTGGCATAGCTTTCTGCAGCAAATGGGAGTTAAGACCAAACAGCAGTTCTGAAGTCCAAAGTCTATTTTAAGAAGCATCGCTGGTTTGTTTTCCATGAATGAATASACACACCCATTATTGTACAAACGCATTCAGAACTGAGTGAAGTTGACTTTCGTCCCATTGACCAAAATGGCCATGTACACGGATTTGGAAACTAAATTCCATAATTATGAGGTGGAAATGGCTGTACRTTATTGTTTTGATAGAAATGATCCATTTCACTTAACTGTATATGAAGTTTCAGGCCTAGTAAAAACAGCAGACGAAGGCTGGTTAAATACTACTTAGGAAGTTTCAGTATGTTTATACCTAAGAGTTGAGAAGCTGCCATGTAGAGCGGTTAGAGAGTAGAGTCGGTTTAAGTAAACAGGAGTGTGCAAGATCCCACAGCTGCCAGCGTCAACATTAGAATGATTTTTACATACACCAGAACASAGTGGCAAAACCAGCTCACGCACATCAATGATGGACCAGACCACTTTCAAACAGTAGCCAGCACTTTAACCAACCCAAACAGTACACACGAACCTCAAGAGGATTGAAGCATGTCAACTACTGGTTTCAACCTACAATTGCTCTGGCGACATTGCTGTGGTCCTTGTGTGCAAGGTTGGGTATTGTGACAGCAAAGCAATTTGTGGTCAAATTAGTTAGCATTAAATCCATTTAGCCTGTAACTCATTTCCATTTTAACTGACCAAACAAGTTAGTAGTAAAAACCAGAAGGCTTTTTTTTTTTACCTTTAACTAGGCAAGTCTTAACTCACTTCCACCCGTCTCCCAGCTATACATTCAGGCCAGACTGCAGGCAGAGTGGGCTAGACTCCTGAGACCAACAGTCCAGTTCTTCCTGATCGCTGCATCCGTGTACACTGGCCTGTCCCGTGTGTCCGACTACAAACACCACTGGAGCGACGTCCTGGCTGGCCTCATTCAGGGAGCACTCGTGGCCATACTGGTGGTGAGTTACCATCACACTTCATTTGGTTAAGGCAATTCAGCTTTATTTGTCCATTTGTTACAATAGAAATTGCGCTCCGCTACTATTACCCAGAGGTTAGAGGGGTATTTCATCCAGACCCCGTGGATTGTAGTCAAGGTGTCTCCTGACCTGAAACTATTTAGACCTATACGTGTCCCACTTGAAAAGCCTTACTTCCTACCTAAGTAGCAATTCTCTTCAATAAAATCATGAACTCAGTCAACCATTTCCCCCCAGAGCTGTCCACTGACACTTGTCTTTCCCCTGCAGGTATTTTTTGTGTCAGACTTCTTCAAGAAGAGGGTGGAGCCTCAGGAGGATGTGGAGATTCCCCACAACAGCCTGCAAGAGACACCCACTAACGGAAACCATTACGACAGCAGCCCCAACTAAGCTATAGAGAAGAGGAACCGTACACCTGCGTATCTGGTGGGAAGCGTTTACTGCATGCACATCATACCCCACCGAGGGTCAGACCACTGGGGTGGAAAGGAAATTATGCATCTCAAATGGCATCCTATTCCCTACATAGTGCACTAGTTTTGACCAGGACCCATAGGACTATGACCAAAACTAGTGCACTATGTAGGGAATAGGGTGCCATTTGGGAATTAACCAGACATGTGAATGTAACCCTGCTTTCCTGACCCTATGACCTGGAGCCAAGCTGTCTGAGCTCCCTATTGGACTCTGAGTCCCACCCATGTTGCCTTGGCTGGACTGCTACTATTACAGCTTCCTGTGTATTATCCAGACCAATATAATGTATCTTCACCTGAAGCAACAAAAAAACAAACAAAATATATTTTTATCCAGCTGTATGTTAAAAGAAATCACTATACAGACTTTTATTAAAATTGTTGAAGTATGTACAAATATGTTGCTTATTTTCCTTCCAAAAAGCGCCATTTTATGCTTATTAACACAAATAAAAAATTATGTGTAATTTGTCTGGATGATGTCATACTCAAACCAACAAACACAGGTCTGTCTTACAAAGGTGTCACTCGGTCACAAAATACAACAAATCACAGATATAAACTGGCAGCAAACACAATATCCCTCTTGATTTTCGTAATACCTGTAATGAAAAACAAAAGAAATACATGAGTATAATTTCCGTTGAAATTGTTCAATGTAGACACAGTAGCTCCTTCAGGTAATAGGTTCCAAGCTTGACAACTAAGCTGAAACCCAACACAGTGTTGGTTGTCTCCATTGACTACTAAGGATGTTTAGACTTTAGTTTTGTGAGCTGCGGTTGTGTCTTCGTAACAGAATGTATTTTAACTAGGGGAGATGTCTTCACTTTGGGACACAGGCACAACCAACATGAGGATTCTCTGAGCCCTGGTAGTAGTACACCAAGTTTTAACTCTGGCATACATATGTCGGCATCGGGGCAGTCAGCAGAAGAGATCAGATTACCCTCTGCAGACTTACAGACCAGACACGAGCATTCTGTCAGCCTGAAGGCTGCAACCAGTAGATGTAGAGCAGATCTTACCCTCCGCAAACTTGTTCTCCAGCTCGGTGTTACCGATGGCCTTGGCTGCTTGACACATCTGACGGAGCAGCTCCTCCAGGCGACGCATGCAGCGGATGATACTCCCTACAGACCAGACACAGGGGTCAGCGACCACAGACGGAGCAGAGAGACAGGGATCAGTATGAAAACGGTCAACTCCGCACAGATCAGTGAGACAGGGATCCGTACTCAGACAGGAGTCTCTTGAGATCTGGGTCAGTTTGACTAGAGTGATAGCCTGCAGTCAAAATAACAGCACTGGAGTCATTCAAATAGACGATGTGTGTGTGTAACTAGGGAAATTCAGGGGAGATTGTCAATGGGGGAGTCTTCAGTTACGATTCGGCCAAAGGCCATTAAATGGTTATTCGAAGACGGTTCCAACTGAACTATACCATGAGTACCAGCCACACCAAGGTTTGCCTCTCAGTGTGACCAGAAAACCAACCCTCCTTAAAAAAAAAAACAACCACAGTTTACAGCTTCACATGGAATCCAGAGCCAAAATCTCAGAAGGATCTGATAACTGAACTATGATCTGTGCGTCACAATTAAGAGGGGAGATGCATATTTTCCTGCTCATGTCAGGGTGAAATACAGAGCCAAATACAAGTCTTATCTCTAGAGTTACTTTGAAGAGAGAATGAGAGCATTAGGGGGGATGATCCATTTCAGCTATTTCTCATCATTTTAAATCCTCTACACTCATGGTGCCTTAAAAGCTACAACCTGGGATTTGTTTTTCAGCAAAACAGCAGCTCTGTCACTTGTTTTGGTATACAGCTGAGGGATGGGACTGGGGAAATGTAACCCCTCAAATTCTTAGATGCAAGGACTGAGACACTTGATGGTAGTAAACATATTTTGAAGCTATACATTGCAGTTCATTACACGAGGTAGAAATCTGTTATTCCCTGAAGTGTACCTCAGAAAAACAGAAACCTTTCCAGCCATAAAGGACTAGGCCTACTGCCAATACAGAATGCAGAGAAAACCATATATTTCAACATGAGAGTTCATCACCYGGTCTTCTGGCTCTCTTTCCATGTACTACAACATGCCAGTTTGCAAAACAAATAACTTATCAACTGCTAGTCAGAGACATTGGCCAACAGAAAAACAACAATTGGAAGGCTGTCCATTAGATTGGCACTGGACTTGTTAGGTGAGTTACCTTGCACTGATTGCAAGTGGCTCTGGATAAGTATACCTGCTAAATTACTCAAATGTAAATGGGGCTACCCCACACAGAAACAGAAAACCTAAATCTGGAGCGCGCGCTCCATTTCATAGGCACTGGACTGATAGAGCGGTCAGGTGGTTAGCCAGGTGAGTTACCTTCAAAGACGTCGGTCATCTTGCAGATCTGGGCGAAGGTGGCGCCGTTAGCCCAGGTGTAGACCACGTCCATCAGGTGAGGCTTGAACTTGTCCAGGTAGGTATCCTCCTCCACCTCCAGCTTAGCCTCCGCAGACACCTTGGCAACGCGCTTGGCACACTCCTGACAACCAGACATCCAGTTCCAGGTTTTATGACAGTCATGGGTTGCGTGCAAAATGGCACCCTATTACTTTAATAGTGCACTCATTTTGACCAGAGCCCTATGGATACTGGTCAAAAGTAGTGCACTACATTTGGGACAAGTCCAGATCCCGAAATATATTGCTATAGGGTATAGGCTAACATTTAAAAAAAATAAGAATTTAAAAAGGGAAAACAAACAAAAAGTACAAAATGATAAGTACATGGCATATCTTACACTTTGATTATACCATTTCAGCAAACATCCATTCACATGAAGGCAAACACTCAGGCAGGGAGACCCAATCTAATCTTTCACCAAACATCTAGATTGTAGACGGTGCTTCTAGCTGACAGGTTTCCGCAGACAGAAACAGCAGTAAGTCAATAGAATAGGTAGACTGGTTGGATTCCAAGTCAAACATACATTGCAGTGTAGATAAACATGTCGGTGTATGYCTTGGTTCACAAACAGCATGAGCTAAGTGTTAGAAACCACACATCGGAAAAGCAGACTAAACCAGGCCTGAGGGGTGCATCACAAAGCAGAATTAAAGTGTCGAGTTTGTTACCATCCCCGTTTCAATTCCATACGTAAGTTATTTAAATCRTATTTAGAAAAGCCTGCTGCTAAACTCATTGGCTATCTCACAAACGGCACCGTATTCCCTACTGTCTGCAGTGCACTACTTTTGACCTGGGTTACACATATTGATCCTGCTTTGTAACCTATGCTAACCACCAGGACAGTGCTTATTCTGCTGCGGAGTGAATAGTGTTTACCTGCATCTGTCTCAGAGGTCCGGCCAGCTGCTCTGTCAGCTTGGGCATCTCGTTAACCTGAGGGAAGGAAGAGAACAAAAACAGAACGACGTTAGGTCTAAAGCGTTGGACACACCGCGACCACCTGCTGGGTGTCGAGGAGCAAACGTGTTTTTGCCAATTCAACACGTTGAATCGTTTGAAAAATGGAAAATGTTGGCCGATACTGTGGTAAGAGGCACTCGGTAGCAGGATTATTGATCAGTCTCTGCCTTCAGCACTCCGAATAAGAAAAGTGTCAATGAAACGTTACTGCTGCCGGTAGGTTATTGATTTAAGGAGAAAGATGCAGTGAGCTAGCTCAGTAATGGGAGCGAGCAGTTTTATGTTTCTTGACCTCATTTCTACTGTGTAGGCTACAGTGCCTTCAGGAATGTATCCATACCTCTCGACTTAATCCACATTTTGTTGGGTCACAGGCCGAATTCAAAATGCATAAAATAATATTTTTTCCCCTCTCACCCATCTACACACAATACCCCATAATAACAAAGTGAAAACACATTTTTAGACATATTAACACATTTATTGTAAATGAAGTAAAGAAATCTCATGTACATAAGTATTCATACCCCTTTGCAATGACACTCCAAATTGAGCTCCGCTGCATCCAATTTCCTTTGATCATCATTGAGATGTCACTACAACTTGATTGGAGTCCACCTGTGGCCAATTCAATTGTTTGGACATGATTTAAAAAGAAAACTGTCTTTAAGGTCCCACAGTTGACAGTGCATGTCAGAGCAGAAACTACACCATGAAGTCCAATGAACTGTCCGTTGAGCTCCGAGATAGAATTGATGAGGCATACATCTGGGGAAGGTTTTAAAACAATTTATAGAGTGTTGAAAGCTTCCAAGCACACAGTGGTCGCCATCATTGGGGGGGGGGAAATATATATATATATATATATATATTGATCTACCCAGACTATAGCTAGAGCTGGCCGTCCAACCAAACTGATCAACCGGGCAAGAAGGACCTTGGTCAGGGAGTTGACCAAGAACCCAATGACCACGCTGACAAAACTACATCCTTGGCTGAGATGGGAGAACCTGTCACAAGGACAACAGTCTCCACAGCACTTTACCAATCCAGGCTTTATGGGAGAGTAGTCAGAGAGAAGTCTTCCTGAGAAAAAGGCACATGACAGCACACCTGGAGTTCACAAAAATCCCATTGAAAGTCTGGAAAGACTTGAAGATTGCTGTTCACTGCTGCTCCCCATATAAATTAACAGAGCTTGAGAAAATCTGCAAGGAAGAACGGGAGAAAAGCTGATAGACACACTCAAGACRACTCAAATCTGTAATCACCGCCAAAAGTGCTTCTACAAAGTATTGACCCAGAGGTGTGAATACTTATGTAAATTAGATATTTCTGTATTTCATTCTCAATAAATTTGCAACCATTTTTAAAACATGTTTTCACTTTGTCATTATGGGATATTGTGTGTGGATGGGTAAGATATATATTTTTATTTATTACATTTTCAATCTAGACTAACAAAATGTGGAATAAGTCAAGGGGTATGAATACTTTCTGAAGGCACTGTAAATGTTTCTTCTCAAAAGGTCATGGATGACCGCACTGATGACCTTAGCYTTTTCTCCCGCCACATCCACTCTAGCTGGCTAAATGTCTGACTGGTAAAGGTCACGGATTGCTGTCCACTCTCCAGGTAGTCACCATTGTTACCCTTGCTAATAGTAAGTCAAATATTGTTAAATTGACTTAAGGCAAAGTTAAGTCAAAAACATGATTACATACATAAATAAACTCAGGAGATGCACCGCAGTACTTAATGCAGCTGGTGGCCACACCAGATACTGACTTACTTTTGAACCCCCCTTTGTTCAGGGACACATTAATATTTTCTGTTAGTCACATGTCTGTGGAACTTGTTCAGTTTATGTCRCAGTTGTTGAATCTTGTTATGTTCATAATATTTACACATGTGAAGTTTGCTGAAAATAAACGCAGTTGACAGTGAGAGGACGTTTCTTTTTTTGCTGAGTTCACACACACACACACACACACACACACACACGCACACACACACACACAGTACCAGTCAAAAATGTGGAAACCTACTCATTCAAGGGTTTTAATTTATTCTACATTGTAGAATAGTGAAGACCTAAAAACTACGAAATAACACATATGGAATCATGTAGTAACCAAAAAAGTGTTAAATTAAAAAATATATTTTATATTTGAGATTTTTCAAAGTAGCCACCTTTTGCTTTGATGACAGCTTTGCACACTCTTGGCATTCTCTTTCCTTCTTAATACGTTTGAACCAATCAGTTGTGCTGTGACAAGGTAGGGGTGGAATACAGAAAATAGCCCTATTTGGTAAAAGRCCTAGTCCMTATTATGGCAATAAGCAAAGAGAAATGACAGTCCATCATTACTTCAAGACATGAAGGTCAGTCAATCTGGAAAATGTCAAGAACTGCGAAAATTTCTTCAAGTGCAGTCRCAMAAACCATTCAGTGCTATGAAATTGGTTCTCATGATGACCKCCACAGGGTTMACTCTTCTGCAGAGTATATGTTCCTTAACTGCACCTCAGAAATTGCAGCCCAAATAAATTCTTCACATAGTTCARGTAAACAGACATCAACATCAACTATTCAGAGGAGACTGAATAAATCAGGCCTTCATGGTCGAATTGCTGCAAAGAAAMCACTACTAAAGGACACCAATAAGAAGAAGRGACTTGCTTGGGCCATTAGACCGGTGGAAATCCGTCCTTTGGTCTGACGAGTCCAAATTTGAGCATTTTGGTTCCAACCGCCATGTCTTAGATGATCGGATGATCTCTGCATGTGTGGTTCCCACCATGAAGCATGGAGGTGGTGGTGTGATGGTGCTTTGCTGGTGACACTGTCCGTGATTTATTTAGAATTGAAGGCACACTTAACCAGCATGGCTACAACAGCATTTTGCAGCGATACGCCATCCCATCTGGTTTACACTTAGTGGGACTATCATTTGTTTTTCAACAGGACAATGACCCAACACACCTCCAGGCTGTGTAAGGGTTATTTGACCAAGGCGAGTGATGAGTGCTGCATCAGATGACCTGGCCTCAACAATCACCYGACTTCAACCCAAGTTGTTGGACTGCAGGGTGAAGGAAAACCAGCCAACAAGTACTCAGTATATGTAGGAACTCCTTCAAGAAGGTTGGAAAAGCATTCCTCATGAAGCTGGTTGAGAGAATGCCATGGGATTGCAAAGCTGTCGTCAAGGCAAAGGGTGGCTTCTTTGYAACAGCTGGTGCACGATATCTAAGGAAGTCTCAAGCTATTGCTCGCCTAAGGTAAAGTATCTCATGATAAGCTGTAGACCACACTACCTACCGAGAGAGTTTATCTGTATTCTTTGTAGCTGTTTACATACCACCACAATCAGAGGCTGGCACTAAGACAGCATTGAATGAGCTGTATTACACCATAAGCAAACAAGAAAACGTTCACCCAGAGGCGGCGCTCCTAGTAGCTGGGGACTTTAATGCAGACCAAATTTCTATCAGCATGTTAAATGTGCAACCAGAGGAAAAATAACTTTGGACCAACAATACTCCACACACAGAGACGCATACAAAGCTCTCCCTCACCCTCCATTTGGCAAATCATCAATACAGGACTAAGATCGAGTTGTATTACACCGGCTCTAACGCTCGTCGAATGTGGCAGGAATTGCAAACCATTACAGACTACAAGGGGAAGCACAGCCGAGAGCTGCCCAGTGACACGAGCCTACCAGACGAGCTAAACTAGTTCTATGCTCGCGTCGAGGCAAGTAACAAACATGCATGAGAGCACCAGCTGTTCCGGAAGACTGTGATCACGCTTTCCGCAGCCGATGTGAGTAAGACCTTTAAACAGGTCAACATCCACAAGGCTGCAGGGCCAGACGGATTACCAGTACGTGTACTGCGAGCATGCGCTGACTAACTGGCAAGTGTCTTAGCTGACAATTTGAACATCTCCCTGTCAGAGTCTAATACCAACATGTTTTAAGCAGACCACCATAGTCCCTGTGCCCAAGAACACTAAGGTAACCTGCCCAAACGACTACCGACCCATAGCACTCACGTCTTGTAGCCATGAAGTGCTTTGAAAGGCTGGTCATGGCTCACATCAACACCATCATCCCAGATGATCATCATCCCTAGACCCACTCCAATTTGCATACTGCCCCAACAGATCTACAGATTATGCAATCCTCATTGCACTCCACACCGCCCTTTCCCACCTGGACAAAAGGAACACCTATGTAAGAATGCTATTCATTGACTACAGCTCAGCGTTCAACACCATAGTCCCCTCAAAGCTCATCGATAAGCTAAGGACCCTGGGACTAAACGCCTCCCTCTGCAACTAGATCCTGGAATTCCTGACGCGCCGCACTTAGGTGGTAAGGGTAGGTAACAACACATCCGCCGGGCTGATCCTCAACATAGGGGCCCCTCAGGGGTGTGTGCTCAGTCCCCTTCTGTACTCYCTGTTCACTCATGACTGCACGGCCAGGCCCGACTCCAACACCATTATTACATTTGCTGATGACACAGTGGTAGGCCTGATCACCGACAACAATGAGACAGCCAATAGGGGGGAGGTCAGAGAACTGGCCGTGTGGTGCCAGGACATCAACCTCTCCCTCAACGTGATCWAGACAAAGGAGATGATTGTGGACTACAGGAAAAAGAGGACCGAGCACACCCCCATTCTCATTGACGGGGCTGCAGTGGAGCAGGTTGAGAGCTTCAAGTTCCTTGGTGTCCACATCAACAAACTAACATGATCCAAGCACACCAAGACAGTCGTGAAGCGGGCACGACAAAACCTATTCCCCCTTAGGAGACTGAAAATATTTGCCATGGGTCCTCAGATCCTCAAAAAGGTTCTACAGCTGCACCATCGAGAGCATCCTGACTGGTTGCATCACTGCCTGGTATGTTAACTGCTCTGGCCACATGGCACGACAGAGGGTAACGCGAACGGCCCAGTACATCACTGGGGCCAAGCTTCCTGCCATCCAGGACCTCTATACCAGGCGGTGTCAGAGGAAGGCCCTAAAAATTGTCAAAGACTCCAGCCACCCTAGTCATAGACTGTTCTCCCTGCTACCGCACGGCAACCGGAGCGCCTAGTCTAGGTCCAAGAGGCTTTCGAAACAGCTTCTACCTCCAAGCCATAAGACTCCTGAACATCTCGTCAAATGGCTACCCAGACTATTTGCAGTGCCCCCCTTACACCACTGCCACTCTCTGTTGTCATCGATGCATTGTCACTTTAATAACTCTACCTACATGTACATACYACCTCAAATAACCGGTGCCMCCACACATCGACTCTGTATCGGTACCCCCCTGTATATAGTCTCGCTATTGTTATTTTCACTGGTACTCTTTAATTACTTGTTACTTTTMTCTCTTATYCTTATCTGTATTTTTTTTWWACTGAAATGTTGGTTAGGGGCTCGTARGTAAGCATTTCACTGTAAGGTCTACACCTGTTGTATTCGGCRTATGTGACTAATAAAAACTGATTCGACTTTGAAGAACCTCATATATAAAATATATTTTGTTTTGTTTAACACTTTTTTGGTTACTACATGATTCCATTTGTGTTATTCTACAATGTAGAAAATAATAAAAAGAAAGAAAAACCCTTGAATGAGTAGGTGTGTCAACTTTTGACTGGTACTGTATATATCCACACTATGAGGTTGGAATAATACTGTGAAAATTATATTAATGTCATTTTAGTGTAAGGGCTGTGGTAAATTTGTTAGCAGACCAATAAGAAAGTTAAATTAGTTAAAAGGAAAACTCCACCCAAAAAGTATATTTTTGAAAACTAGATTTCTGACATGCAAAACATTTTGGGACTACATCAACAATGGACTAATGAAACAAATACCAAAATATAGTTTTTGGGTGGAATTTTCCTTTAACAGACCAATAACAAATCTCTCTGCCAATAACAGCTCATTTTCAGTTTTCCCCTCCCCACCCAGACTACTCCCAGACAGTCTTAGCAAAATTATTGCTTGAGAAATTGCTGTTTGCTAAGAAGCTATTTTTGTTTTCAATTAAAATGATTGAAAAAAAACTCAGTAAGGTAATTAATTGTTACTCAAAATTGATATTGATATTAAGAACTGCTGCATTGGACCTTTAAAGGTCAGTGGTGAAGTGAAAGTCTACCTCCTGCAGATGGGGGGGATACAARACCGTTACCCACATTTTTGTCTTTATAAAGATTCCCACTTGTTTGTGGGAAATAATAATTGGTGTGAMTGTATCTTGATCCCATTTCCCACTCTCCCATGGCAGTGCCTCAGGCCCCCAAAGCTCCCTCTGTGCCCTACTCCCAAGCCTATTCTGTCTCTGGCTCAGTGCCCTGTGTGACGCCMCATTAACCCTTGATGTTTTTAGCCTGTCATGAGATCTTCTCTGCCTGCCTGACTCAGCCCTCACCAGCCTCTCCAGCAGCAGCAGCAGGTGGAAGCTCTCCCTCCACACAGAGAAGAGGGAGCAGCTGCATAAATATCAACATACAGCACACTGTAGCCTTTATGCGGGGAAGTGGGGCGACAGGACACTGGACGACAGCTGCATGTGAATGTCACAGAGCTGATCTGCTAACAGACACAGAGGCATGAGAGACAGAGAGCGAGACAGAGCGAGAGAGAGACAGAGACAGAGACAGAGACTTGCAGGCAGTAGATATGACATGATACATATAGAAGCCTAAAACTAAATTGCAGTATAGACAGTAGACATGATAATACACAAACACAGAGCTAGACCCTTAAATGTAGTGTTGACATGATGATGCACACAAGGCACTAGACCTTTGCTCAAGAACACACCTGTACTGTCATTACACTACGACACTCAAAACACATGGAGCTAGAAAGACCAGCATTTCACGCCCCACCACTAAGCTGGAACACACCCTTACCGAGGGCTGCCATACTGAGACCAGCAGTGAAGAGGCTGTGGCGCCCTGCTTACAGAGAACAATGAACACTCCGAGAGGAGAAACGTGCCGGAGAATTAACTTTTGGCAGAGTGACCACCTGCCTGTACGATGGAGTTTAAAGAGTGGACTTTGCCATTGGGGAGGTCAATAATCGAGGAAGCCAAGACAAAAAGTCTTCAAACATTTGACACAGGAATTCCTTGTTTTGAGAGGAAKCATCAAGAGGATGTACTGAGGATTTGATTAATTTAAAACACTTAACATTCAAGATATGGGAACATTAGACTACTATCAGACTTGAAGTAATAGGTCAAAGTGCTTTTAGTGCAGGGTGTGAGAAATGTCGTGACGACATTTGAAGTTGAAGAGTGGGGGGGAAAGAAGATTGTTGCTTATCCGGCCAAAAGTATGTTTTAACTGATTGCGCAGGAAAAGACGTGTGTGTGTGTGTGTGTGTGTGTGTGTGTGTGTGTGTGTGTGACACTTACATTCTCCTGGAAGACAAAGACGCTGAGTAGAGCGGTAACCTGTTCTGCAGACAGATCGTTGAACAGGCCGTTGAACACCATCTCAGTCAGTAGAAGCTCATCAGCACTGGATCAAAACACAGGTCTCAGACCAGTCAGTGTTTTTTAATAGCATGTTGATATAGATAACTGTTCTAAGAACAGCTGAACACCATCTCAGTCATCAGCAGCCAGGGGTTAAAGCAACAAACAAAAAAATCCCATGAGAAACTTAAGCAGATCGCAGATGGATTGTCTGGGGCCAAGTTAACGTCAAATTTCATGTCAGAAAGTCATGACCATCATTTATATGTATTAAACTGCGAGTTTGGACAATTCCAGTCCTCCCCAGGATAACATTTATATGGAAGCACTGAGAAGCTCAGTTCTGGTAACYTTTTAGAAAGGAACATTATACTCCAAAATGAATTAAAATAAAATTATGCRGACAGACTCAAATATGTCCACCTCCAGAAATTATGCCCAAAACATATTGGTAAAAATKATAATTCTTTTTTAGATATTGGACCATGTATATAACCTATGCATGGTCTGCATTATCAGATGTGCTATTAGCAATAAGACGTATCACCTGTAGCCCAACTGATGCAGCATAGTGGCTATAAAATGTACATAGGCTGGAGCATGTAGTTTGTGCATCTGCATTTACCCCATTGGAAACATCCTGATTGTTATTATTAATACTTATCGTAATAAGTATTACGTTTTTATKAAAATCTYACGTTTTTATTACTAAGTRTGTCATTGCCCTTTTAAGATTGTCCCYTTGGAGCTCTTGCGTAGTGATGGGCATTCCGAGTCTCTTCTGTGAGCCGAATCATTTGGCTACATTCACCTAAAAGAGACATTCATTTGGCTCCCAAACGGCTCTTTGTTCAGTAAYGCTTACAAATTGACCTAAAACCATTCATTTAAAGCATCGGAGTGTCAGCAACAATCCTGCAAGTCAGTTTGATGCACACAGTTTAACAGAGAAAATWAAATGTTTGAGAATACATTTGGGGGATACAGTGAGCTCCAATATGATATTTATGCATCTAACTTTCTCACTCATTATTATTCACGACTCATTGGGGATTATCCGTAATCATGGTAGCGTCCACATTAATGTAGAACTCAGTAGAAACATATATTCTTATATTACAATAAAAGTGACTCCAAAATGGCAATACTTTATTTACCATTTATTTCTATTTGGCACAAAATAATCTGAAACAACCAAAACGAAGAGCAAACGCATCCAACAAAGGTGTTGAGTCAAAAGCATGATGTAGTCAGTGTGTGCTAGGAATACGGGACCAAATACTACACTTTTGACTACATTAATACACAAGTGAATTTGTCCCAACACTTTTGGTCTCCTAAAATGTACAGAAAGTGCTGTAATTTCTAAACCACAGAATCCAGACATAATTTAATTAAACAATATTCAAAAATATATTGACCTGGGCAAATGAATGTTCTACTAAGTTAATCATAAGACACTTAAAATGCATCAGTGATTTAGTTTCCTGCAACTTTCTGACACACAACAAGAATGCCCCAGTATGTGTGTGCGGTGCGTATGTCTACACTGTGTAGCTGTTAGCAATTATGCTAACTATAACCACCTGGTAGAGATGGAAAGGCTTTCCCAAAAACATTCTCAATTAAATGTKAACTACAAAGTAGCYTATGCCTACCTGGCAGAATGATATGATTATTGGCATTAGTYAAGTGACCATTTGCTTTGCAAACTCTGCAATCACATCGCCAACCAAACCATGGGCCCTGGTGCACACTTGAATTAAAAGGGTAACTATACACCCAAACCCACAAAATTCTTATATTTTTTCCCAGACCTGAAAAGTAGTCTCTTGATGTGTTTTAAGCATTGTTGTGGAATTTTTACGATATAAAAAAAGCTATTGAGAGCAAAAACACGAAGAGACAAAAATAAAACCAATTTTATAGGGCYCTATTTGGGTAAAGTGTTACCGGTGGCTTTTCTTTTCCTTACCTGCTGATCTCACAGGCCACTCKGCCCTTCATTTCGATCACATCCGAGGAAGTGGCAAACCCGAGACGCCTCAGGACGCGCTTCCTGCACTTGAGCTCGTCCATCTGCAGCACGGTTCGAGCCTTCTTCAGCTCCCGCTTGGCCCCTTTGATATCCCCCGCAATCTGACAGACACAGGATAACATGATACTTGAAACCCATTGCCCGATAGTAAGGAACCACATGACGAAAATATTACTGATCTCAGTGCTAACAACCAGACCATAGACCGCTTTCAAGGAAACAAATATGTACATTTGTCATTAGGCTGAMCAATCCATTTAAAATGTACCATTTTATTCATATCACAAGGCCATATTGYGACGTTTTGAGAGTCCAGATGAGCATTTGTCGTGCATGACTGAAGCTGMAAACTGTGGCATTCAATCCAATCAGAGCTCAGCCAAGACTGACAGCCGAGACGGAGATGGTGTTGGTTAACAGTCTTGGTCTGTTACAGGCAGTTGTTTTCCTCTCCGCCACACACAGTGCCCAACTGTCCCTGCTTAAAACCATTATCCAATTACAGGCTCACCCAACACATTTATATCATGCTGCAGGGAGAGTCTGACTGACCACAGGGGGCRACTAGACAACACCAGTATTAGGCAACCTCAGTCGGCAATGCTCTGGAGTCAGATTGTTTTTTACATATGTCGTGGAGTATACAGGTTACGAGATGTGGGCTCCGAGTGATATCACTTAGTAAAGTAAAAGTGTGTGTAAGGTACAGACGGGGTTTGAAAAATCTGGATATTCGAAATAGGCCTACATGGTTTTTTTCWATGTACGTTTTTAACCGGAGCATTGCAGCTTTGATGAACCAACATTTAAATTTGTCATTTAGCAGACGCTTTTATTCAAAGAGATTCAGGGTGTTCACACTATGTCCCTTACAGACAACTTTTGTGAACTCAGCGCGGTACGCTTCATTTTTTTGTGCAGTGTGAACACGCCAAAGGAACTCAGACCTCTCAAAAGTGCCCMGAAGCGAACCAAACTRAGACCAATCTCAGAGGTGGTCCGAGTTTAGTTCGCTTGAATTCCACCATCCGGTTCCCTTTTTTAAGGACACTGTGAACACAAAGCTCCCCAGGGTCGCTTGTCATTATTCCCGCACCACACACTAGACTACTGCAACACCGTTTCACCTGCCATAAATGAGAAGATGAGCAGGTTCGTGGAAAAAAGCTTTGGATATTGATTAGCGATTGTCAACGATTCACAGAAAGAAAGTTTTGGGTTCAGATTATTTGTTTGCAATATGTGATCTATAKGCTAAGAGAGCATCATAAGTTGTTCATTCACTTGTGGGGTTTGAATAGTGTGCAAAGACAACATATTTGGCGAGAATTACAACACAGGGTACAAAATCWATTCTAGGGGCAGTAGCCTACATTGGGTGTACAATTTTCAATTACAGCACCAATTCATCTGCAGTTATTCTTCTGTTATTTATTCAGTTACCAATAATATTAAATGTTAATATTATCTTCTGATGACAATCATGTATAATCTTTTAACTAAATGCAATCTATCAGCTTCCAAATGTAAGTGGGTACATCTCACTGTCCAATAACACATTCTGATGGAATGGCAGAGTGCATTGAGTGAATGTTGGGAAAAATATCTTGGTTCCTTCTAAACATAGCAATGTGAATGCAGAGAGGACTCGGACCACAAAATAGGTGAAGTGAAYGGGCAAAAGAGTTGAGTCCTCATTCAAAGGCAAGGGCAGTGTGTCTACTTAGCTTCTTTTTGTTTTTACCTCAGAGTTCAATTTAAAGAGGACTCAGATCAATACTTATAGAGGCCTGTGTTTTATTCAAGCCCAAGTCATCCCAGAAAAACCACCCGGAATAGAACCAGCTTTGTGTTACTAGTGAAAGAGTACGTCTGTCCGTCTTCCCTTCTGTAGCAGGCCGATCAGTTGTGCAGTGGCCCAATCCCAGAGGCCAGGCAGAGGATTGGAGATCTTTTTCGAGCAGGTATAAATCTCACGTCATGCCTAATCAAACATGGTGTGTGTGTAATCTGGTTTATAGGGCTTTATCCCTTCCCATGCGTAGACATGTAATACATCCCACACACAGCGATAACAGAGGTCACAAAGGTCATGACCTAGGCCAGTTGTAGGARCAGGGAATGGAAAATATAAATAACCGACCCAGCACAGTACAGCTCGGGACKTAAAAAGGAAAGATTCAMCCATTTTGAATGCTATATTGCTTTTGTGCATCTCTGAGCGATGYTCAATCGATTCCAGGGTCATTTCATGGTTTCAYGTGTATCTGAGTAATTGCCATTCAAAGCAGGCAGAAATCTGGTATTACGTAGCACTGTGATAAAGTCGCTCCGACTACACYGGAAGTTAACAGGAATACGACTTTTAGATYGCGAAAAGAGTCTATCGTACATGTTAGATTTCAATACTGGTGTCATAACGCRGGAGGTTGTCTTCTCTGGAATGAGGGCCCAACACATTTCTCCTATTTGTCTGCGTCTTCAGTCCAGGGTGCATTGCATGGAGCCTTTGCATTGCCGCTGTGAACATCAGACTCCACTCTGCGAGGCACATCAATCTGCAGATTGAACATGGTGAGATTGTAGACTCCTCAATTGATAGTGCGGWTTGTTCAGGCGATTTTACAGCCAACTACCTACTTCACATGCTGAAACGTACTTGTATTATTGTACGTAGCCACCCAGCAAGCCGACAGACAGCATTACATGGGTTTTGTAGTCGACTTGAGCCGCAACAGATTTCCACATGTTGCTACCARCATKATGACAAAATGAAACATTTGTTCACAACAAAAATAGTTTTCACGTGTTATTTAACTCTGTAAATTACAGGAATGGGTGGTTTTGAATACACTTTTCCTTTTAAAGCTGGAATATGTAACTTTTTGGGCTTCCCAACCAAATTCACATAGAAAGGTGTTATAAATCTGTCACTCTCATTGAAACAAGTCTAAGAAGCAGTAGATCTGTTCTATGTGTGCCATTTCTATGATTCCCATTCTTAAGTTTTGCTTTTGTGTCTTTTACTTTCGGTTTTGTACACCAGCTTCAAAACATGTGAAAATACAATATTTCTGGTTATGAAAAATATATTTCACAGCGGTTTAGATGGTATAATGATTCTCTACACTATACCTGTCTCTTATACACATCTAGATGTGTATAAGAGACAGTCACTACACCCTATGCCCGTTTCTGTCAGTACATGACCGTTTCCAGCTCAGACGGACAAGAAGAGACCAAAAACAATTGTTCTGATTTAGGCTAGATCTACGTAAGTGACAGAAAAAAAACAGGCCTTGGGGTGTGGGGCGCGTGGAGGATTTAGTACAGAAGCTTTGATTTACGTCGACAGGGGGGGGAAAACGATGTTCAAAATCATTCAAATACTTTTCGTCAAAGTCAATGTTTGTTGAACCCCGACCTATCCACAAAACAAAATACCCATCAGCCCCACTGACAAGCCTCTCAATCATTACTTACTGACGGAACATTAAAATGGTGCCAGCAACACACTGGGCAGTGTGGCCCTACGGGACATGAACCAACCAACCGTCCCAAATACCACCACCCCACCCATCCTCACCAGGGCTTTCCTCTCGCAGAGGGAGTAGACGGCCTCCAGGCTGGGGTCAGAGTGCATGGGGTGGGAGTACATCCTGTGTTCGAATGCCTCCACCTTCTGGATGACCTTCTTCAGGCCCGGGTCCTTAATGCCCATGTCATCGATGGGGTCCAAAAGGGGGACGCCGTCCGGGAACCTCTTCTGCACCTCCTGTGTGGTGGAGACGGGACCAGAGAATGATCCATGATCACCGTTGACAGAGAGATGTATTCTATCTACAGTACTAGTCAAACGTYTGGACACCTACTTATTCAAGGTTTTTCCTTTATTTGTACTATTTTCTACATTGTAGAATAATAGTGAAGACTAACACAYATGGAATCATGTAGTAACCAAAATGTTTATGATAAATGTTTATCATGGTGTTGTGTCCTCCAGGAATGCAAACTGGTGAGGGCCCAAAAAGGTGACCATTGTTTTGCACGAAAAAAAAGAAAAGAAAAATGTGCCTATTTTCAGAGTTGGGTTGTCACAATACCAACATTGTACTAATGATGTGATACCAGGCCAAGTATCACGAYACCGAGAAGTATTYTGATACCACAGGGTTCTCACCTGTATGGATTTGAGCATGCTCTGTCGGTTGTCATAMGGCCGCAGGTCTTTGGGGCTGTAGAGGCGAACTGAACTGATGGAGGTCAGGAGGTGRAGCATCACAGGAACCACCTGATCAGAAGCAATACAAAATKATGCGTATATTAGTTTATGCATACAGTTACTATACAAACATATACGTATCTATTTACTTAGTATCAAACATTGTRGCTGTCATCATAGCCRTCATCATTGACTGACGCAGGAGATCCTGAACACTAACTAAATGGGGTTTTAAATGCATATACAGAACTAAGACACAATTCTGTCTGCTGCTCTGTCTACGGGATCTGTATATTGGCACAAACTGCAGAACACCTGATTCAACTAATCAACCTCTCCATTTAAATCAAATTTGAYCCCCTAGTCTGTACTTTTTAATGCCAGAAAAGCCACTGGATATTGGTCTGCAGATCCCTCCAGTCCACACACTGCCAGATAGACGGCACAGGCTACAGAGGAGCTAGAAGAGCTTGGGGAGAGAGGGACTTTGCCGTACTTTGACAGTGAAGGGGAAGATATGAGGGAGAGAGTGGGGAGAGAAAGAGAGGCTTCGCTTTGACAGAGGGATTCGTCGTAACGCGTTTAACAGGAGCGAGCCCAGAAAGCAGGGCCAGACAGCATTTCAGCTAGAGTTTAAAGGCTCCTCTGAGATACGGAAGAATAATACGAGACAAGAGACAGGCAGGCAGCTAAAGTCATCTAGATCTAGACAGAGCTCACAGAGTAGTTTAGGACAGGAGGACTGCACTAAATAACAAGACTAAAAGGACTAGTGCAAAATGGAGGAAACGTGCATAGGCAGCAAAAGAAGCAGCAGTTTTTAATGCATGGTACTTGGCAAACTTGGGTTCAAATACTATTTGAAGTCTTTCAAATACTTTGAGCGTTCGATTTAGCCTGCCTGGAGTGCCAGGTGGGCGAGTGTTGTAGTTGGGAGTTCTCTATTGGTTCCATTGCAACAGGCAAGCTCAATCATGCACAGATACAGTATTTGAAATTATTCAAACAGTATTTGAACCCAGGTCTGGTGGTATTTGGGTAGAAGACAGCCGATATAGTGAGAAGGGGAGACAGAGAGAGCAAGGGGGATATGGGATATATTTGAGAGAGGGAGCGAGAAAGAGAGGGATGAAATCAGATTTTTTTTAAAGCGTCTGTGCCCATATGAACATAAACTAAGACAGAGTGTGTGTGTGCGTGTGTGTGTGTGTGTGTGTGTGCGTGCGTGGATATGAACCTAAACTGAGAGAAGTCTCAAAGTTTACATGGTGTTTATATTATATGGAGGGTTACAAAACCAAAGGAAAAGAAATAAATGTTTTAAACGAGGGGCATCGATCCCGACCACACCATTCACGGTGTTTCAATGTGAGCATGAAGAGACGGTATAAGACAACTAATGACATAGCATACAAGCTAATTCCTCCTGAAAACAGAGATATAATATGTGTTCCATTTCATTACGTGGTTGTTGCTTTAAGTTAAAGGGACGCTCTAGGACACAGCACAGCAGCAGTTTCACCATTAACGACTTGGCAGTGTTTGATTTCCTTCAGGCTCAGGGACAGTTACAGTGTAGTAACCCCTCCCATAAATTACTTGTGTGTGTGGTCTACATTCTAGAAAGAACCACTTCAATGTTGGATTCCATCCTGCGGCAGACCACCAAACCAGGAGTACATAGTGTCCAGTGATATTATTGTATCACAGCATTGCATTGGCTATATCTGAACTTGCAAACCATCAGGTCTTTTGACTCTGTGTGAGGCYATATAGGGTCAAAAGTAGTGCACTAGGGCAGTGGTTCCCCCCTTCCATCATTGGGGAACATCCCACACTTTTTTTTCTGCAATTCGACACATTTTGCCATGTCTAATGTGATGTCGGAGCGACTCAAACATTACAATATCTATGAGCAAAAAAAACTAGCTAAAAACTTGAAGCTGACACGGGCTAGATCTGGGCATTTGTGACAAGTTCTAAATAGCTCTGCAATTCCCAATACAATTCCCCATTCTACTGTTACAACTTAAGAGTAAGTTGAAAGCCTGAGTCCCCCCCCCCTAAAAAGGAACCACCGCAATAGAGAGCCATTTCTGACGGAGCCACGCCCCCCCCCCATCATATGTACCCACCTGCATTTCACCCTTCTCCCCAGCKGCAGCAGGTTTGGCAGCCTCTGTGGCGGTGTTCTTCACACTCTCCTTACTGCAGTGGACCAGCACCTCTACCACGTATAGAGGATCTGCGTCACCCGTAATGGCCTGGAGGGAAACAATCACACACCCTCAACATGGGTGCAACACTAAGCATTATGGGGTAACCTGAAGGACAACAAATGCATAACACAGAGCCCCAAAACACATGCGATAAAAACAAGCTATAACACAAGTTGTATCTACATTGTATTTCGTTTTCAGTTTTTTTTTTAAAAAGGCAGTTTTCACAGATCCTTTCCGATAACATTCAACATATCAAAATTACCTTGACGTTTGACTTCTTTGAGAAATTAACAACCACGCCCCACCCAAAGTCAGCATCTTCGTTTTTGACCTGGAAAATAGTTCAACATTATAGGCACGTCTGTACGTACAACAAAACACTCATATTGTTCCTTATCTCAGAAAAACTACGTTGGGGAAAAAAAAAAGAAATCTGCATAAGCCCTTTTGAACAGCACATGAAGACTAAAGAACGGTGGTGTACATGTTGTCTTTGGGCTGTGCTACATTGCAAGTACTTGAGTTGGTGGTATGAGTGGTATTTGGGTCTCTAACCTTGACCAGTCTGCCAGGCTGGAGGAAGGGAAGGCAGTATTTTGGCTTGTGGATGAACTCCTCTATCTCCTTGCTCAGTTTGGCCAGCTGTTGGCGGATCTTATAGTAGKTCACCACACTCTCCTCGTTGGGGATCTCTATGGCGTTGTACATCTCTTCCAGCTTCGCCATCTCTGTGMACATCAGAGGAAAGGCAGTCGTACACATAGAAATAGAATTGCTAGAATGGGAACGCACATCACTAGAGTGGGAATTCCGGTATGGAACGAGCAGCTAAAAATAGCAGCTCACACTGATGAATGATATACACAAACTTTCTATTAAATATATTTAATATATTCTATCGCTAAAATTACTGTGTCACAAGCTCGCGGAATCACGGTGATTCTGCCCAAAGTTTTATTTTAAAATGGAGCTCACGGGGTCATTTTCGTTGTTTGGCAAGGATAGGGGATTTGGAATCTGAATCTGCTATTTTTGATACTATACAGACATCAAAAAGTCTTACCTGCCTGTGACTAGGAGTCCCTTTTTGGCGCTCCGTTTACCTGCCTGTGTCAATTCCAAGGTGCACTGCTAATCAGATCTAATCTGCTAATCTTTACATACAATTTGACAATTGATAATATTCTCACCCATCAGACTATTGTCAATTTAATCTCGTTTTACTATTAATATATATATATATATATATATATGTGTGTGTGTGTGTGAAATTAGTTTAGGTGTAGTTTCAAGCTGACTGCCAGTGAATGACGGGCAGGGGGAGAAATTACATGTTCTCTTAAACTGATTGTAACACGTTCTTTTTGTGATATTAAGATTCAAACAATGACAGCGTTTTAAACAGACGCGTTCAGGAAAAGTCAAGAACGAGCAGGGGACATGACTTAAAATGGTCGAGTAATTAAAAAAAGTACATTTGGCTTGAGTCAACATGACACTCTCCTAAAGTTAAGAGGATCAATAATACACCAGCAACTAGGCAACATCAAAACACGTCTTTATAAAGCTTTACTCGTACTATATTTGACCAAACCAAATCAACAGAACAGTCTACCGAATCAATCTGATCTATTCTCTTGAATAAAGCATGACTAGCGGGGGGGAATTCCCAACCAATGGAGAGGTTGAGAACCAAATACAGGACTGGAGTAGGTAGGCCTGTATTCTGTACTCACTCTCTACGACCCCGGGCACAGCCCTGTAGTGCTGAAACTGGTAGAAAGACTTCTCCAGCATGTACTCCGGGTTGATCTCCTCCACGCGCAGCAGGTTGAGAACCATGTTGTAGGTGAGATGGAAGGCACTGTTCAGAGGGTCTGCCGAGCCCTGCGGAGAGAAAGGAGAAGACAGGAGAGAGGTGGTTAGGTTTAGACAGATCGAACGCATTCAGCAGGGTAAGCTCCGGTGGAGCAGGGGAGAGGACGATGGTCATTCAGCTGACTATTCAAAAAGACACACGGTCACGTCATAAGGAAAGCTGAGTAACTCGGTGAACGCATGGGACAAAAGACCCAAGTCATGCTTTTCAATGAGGAACATTGGAATTTCAGATTACCTCATCAATTGAGTGAATTGAAATGGAGTGTTTGGATAACCCTGTCATAAGGACAGCTGAGCAACTCATGGAACAGTTTAACACTTAACAGACCTTGAAATCAGTCAAACATTGTCATCCCGTCCTACTCTGACAAGTCCTCTAGTTAGGGACTGAAACATAAACATGGAGTTTGGAGCTCCCATTAAAATCAACACAAGCTGATGGTGAGTGACTAAATGTACCAAATTGTGAAATCACATTACGACAGAAAAGTTACCCATTATCCAATGAAATGTTTGAGACCACTTGTCTATGAAGCCATGGGCAGTTTGAGTTTCTCAGAATCTTTCTTTCGCAATCGAAACATATCCTTCAGTTGTGTTTTCCAGAAAGCGATTACAAACAGTACAGTAAGAAGATAAATGATATCTACTCCAGCGCAGCCAGATGTCTCATTAAAATACATTTCTGCCATTAATCTGTCATGTGTTAGCCAGTGTTTTCCACAAACACATGAAGTAGCCAGCCAAATAGAAAAAGTAGCCAGCCAGGACCCCCCGGGGAGTAAGCCTCCTCCCCCAGTGGGTTTAAGAATTGTTTGCATAAAACTATTTTTGGTGGCCTCTGGTACATTCTAATGCCTTGATRCCATCCGAAATACACAGCAAAATGATTGAATACTTTGAGTTGACCTCAGACTGGACACATTTCTTGTCGTATTGTTTAGAATTTCAAATAGTAAAAATGTATGAATTCAGTGTATTGTTAGCGTTTTTGGATTTGTATAGGCCGGTATGATAAGGACTATTTTCTAAGTAAGAAAAACTTTTTTTTTTTTTTCTATTTTTTTTTTACATTTAACCCGTCGTCTTWTGAAATTAAAGTATTTTACCGCAATGTATGAATTGCCACAATGTTTGTTCTTCAAATTATGCATTTTATTAAAACAGAATAGCCCAAACTATCTTAAAAAAATGAAAAAAATGAAAATTGAACAAATTTGAATTGTGTGATGGGCACTTTTTCTACTGGAAAAATGGTTCTCGAGCAGATGTTCAATTAGGTTCTGGGTCCATACATGTTAAGAGATAGAACGACATCAGTTAAATTAGTGAAAGAATTTCAACTAGTTGTGTGCAACTGGGAATGGCAGAATGTMATTTATAAAAATGTAAAAAAATATATTTTTTAAAGAATCTTGTAAGAGAGTTTGCTGACTTCCCCAGGCTTCGAGCTTCCTTTCAAGAGGCTTTTTCTCAACYATCTGCAATACTGGTATGTTTGAAGAACGAAGCAGGTGTTAATCATGAGCTTCGCTACACAGAAAGCAGCAGTTGACTACTCCGACACGGATTATATGAGTTAGATAGATCAATTATCTTTGAAAATACCATATAAGAAACATTCACTTTTAACACAATTCAATCCATTTTCTTTTATGATATTTTGTACCAGAGTGAGGCTATTGCTCTACTAGTCTAACAATTTATCTGTGGATAATCGCCAAAAGCCTACCAGTATGCAAATTAGGGAACCAAATAAATGGCTCTCTTACCAATGCGATTCGGTAGGCTACTGACAAGTCACTCACTTTAACGTCACTGCCTGGCAAGTCCTAATGGACTTCAGATTGAAAATACAAAACGAGATCTTTAGTTGACTTGTCCCGATGCGATACCATGGACATGTAAACTAAGTTAAATGATTTATAAATGGCAAGGATATGACACCGACCTCAGTCAGTTCGACACCTTTTACAAACTAGTCAAGCTTGCTGTTCATCCAAGTACAGTAATAGCCTACGCACCAGCACTTGGTGGCTGCATACGAAACACACGAAAGAAAATWAAATGGTGCCAGAAAATAGGCTAAGTGGATTTYGACTCATCGTTCCCACATTATATGGGACGTGCAAATTGACTCACAGACGAAGGAGCATCATGCTCTCCCCCKCCGTGTAAAGAAATTTGAGTTCAACCACCACAGTGTCAACAAACACACCCAGGTACCAGGAGGAACAGACAGCCGACTGGCAAACCATCAGTGTTTCCCTGTCATTGCTCACTTTGTGACTGACAGGCGCTTGTCCTATCTATAAAATCACACATTCTCGCAGGAGAGGGCTCAGCAGACTTATTTTCTAACTATGAATTAACTAGGCTACTTTTCAATTCGCATCACTTATTTTAGCAGGTGGCTCAGCGGAGTTATTTTCTGACTTGCGAATTGTATAAAAAAATGTTTTTTAAATGTGTCTAGTTAATTTAAGTGGAAAAAGTATCTGGCTGAAAATGATTGTGTAACCGGCTGTATAGCCGACAGTGGAAAGGAGGAAAACACTGGTTAAGACCAAGATTAACTGCACTTTTGTCTGTGAAAGATGGTGTTGCGCAAGCCTTAACGGGCTTCAACCCAGGACCAGCGACACAAGGGACCAGGAAGAGACGGAGGACAGACTGTTCCCCAGAGAGAACCTCTACACTACAGGACCACCTAAATGGAAAGAAAGGTTTGCGCTTTGGGATTTCAGGCTTGCAAGCCAGTTAACCAAACCAAGGATCCAAGGGTCCAGCAGGTCCCTGATTGTGTTAAGACTCCCTAAAGACTTGAGGTTTGAACGTGAGAGTCAGTTAATCAAACCAAGAGCCGATAGATGCCTGATTATATCAAGACTCTAAGGACTCCCTATAGGTTAGGAGAAGTGTTTGGCTGCGGCTGAGTGAGTGTGTACTTGCAAATGACCTGAAGGTCAGGAATGAGCTACAGTTTAGGGGAAGTGTTTTTCTACACAGGCATGTCTATCTGTCCTTGTCTCTCTCTGTGTGTGCGTGTAACCCGAGGGTCGGGAAGTAGCTCTGTGACCCAGTAGAGAACCCCAAAACGACCGACTCACTCCATTACTGCGGCTCAGGAGAATATCAGGGCTCTTGGCTCAGGTTGTGCTTGTAAACCCCTGCCCTCTCTACCCCACCGCTGTGCAATCATTCATAGAGCCTGTACGTCACCCGAACAGTGTGTGGAGGGGAGGACTGCGTCGTTTTAAAAACACTAGGGGAGATGTCTTGGCCCGAGAACCATTGTGAGATCATCCCAGCAGGGGATAGGATTAGTGCAAGATTCTAGAGTAACTGATCTGGTGCTGAAAGTGTTTTACAACTGTACTACTAGGTGTTCTGGGACTTGTATAGTGTACATACTAAGAAGCGTTCTATAACCCCTAAAAAAAGAAGATATCAGATCAATGCCAACACTGCAGGCATCCCAATCATTCATGTGTGTATTGACATTCTGTACACACACACATACACACGGAGAAAAGTTATGAGGATGATCCTTGTGTGTGAAAATGACACACATACAGCTGTTATTCAAAGCCCCAGTGTGCAGTCTGTGTTTAGTCAGTACCTTAAGCAGCTGTTTCCCAATTGCAGGGCTCATCTTCTCATCCACCATGAAGATGACGATACCCCTCTCATCCATCCCTCTCCTGCCAGCTCGACCGGACATCTGGATGTACTCACCAGACGTGATCTAACACAGAGAGAGAGAGCGAGAGCACAGCACATTAATATTGTCACTAATAATAGTCACAGCTGTCAAAACACACATGCTTGCTCGCTCACAGACACACAAATAGCAGCCACGTCAATATTCACACATGCATGGACATCTTTTGCGTGGGAGAAGTAGTTCAGAAAYGTGGAGCGAGTACCAATGACAGAAGTTAAACTACTTTGGCCTAATCGTCATTAGAAATGTGTACGGAATCAGATTCATTTACTCAAATAAGGCCAATTCTCTTTTAGATGTCAAATGCATTCCTCTGAAACAAAGCCAGAACAGTGAGTGGAGGTTTGTTCCTAAAGCTAGACTGTTTAGTGTAGATGAAGGGGAGGAAACATGCTAAAGAAGGAATTTTAAGCCTYGAGACAATTGAGACATGGATTGTGTGGGTGCCATTCAGAGGGTGAATGGGCGAGACAAAAGACAAAAGATTTAAGTGTCTTTGAACGGGGTATGGTAGTAGGTGCCAGGAGCACCGGTTTGTGTCAAGAACTGCATTGCTGCTGGGTTGTTTAAACTCAACAGTTTCCCGTGTGGGGCGGCAGGTAGCCTAGAGGTTAGAGCGTTGGGCGAGTAACCGAAAGGTTGCTGGATCGAATCCCAGAGCTGACAAGGTAAAAATCTGTTGTTCTGCCCCTGAACAAGGCAGTTAACCCCCTGTTCCCCGGTAGGCCGTCGTCATTGTAAATAAGAATTTGTTCGCAACTGACTTGCTTAGCTAAGTAAAGGTTAAATACATTAATAAAATATAACCACTGAAAGGACATCAAGCCAACTGTGGGAAGCATTGGACATAACATGGGCCAGCATCCCTGTGGAACACTTTCAACACCTTGTAGAATGTGTGTGTGTGTATATATTAAGAAGGTGTTAAGTTTTGTACACACACAACCAGTCAAAAGTTTACACATTGTCATTCAAGGCTTTTTCAAAATGTTTAGTTTTACATTGTATAATAATATTGAAGACATCAAAACTATGAAATAACACATATGGAATAATGTAGTAACCCAAAAAAAGTGTTAAACAAAAAATATTTTATATTTGAGATTATTCAAAGTAGCTGCCTTGACAGCTTGGCATTCTTTCAACCAACTTCCTGAGGTAGTTACCTGGAATGCATTTACATTAACAGGTGTGCTTTGTTAAAATTAAATTAGTGGAATTGCTTTCCTTCTTAATGCGTTTGAGCCAATCAGTTGTCGGGGTGGTATACAGAAGACAGCCCTATTTGGTAAAAGACCAAGTCCATATTATGGCAAGAAGAGCTCAAATTAGCAAAGAGAAACAACAGGCCATAATGACTTTAAGACATGAAGGTCAGAAAATCCGTAACATTTCAAGAACTTTAAAAGTGCAGTTGCAAAAACCATCAAGTGCTATGATGAAACTGGCTCTCATGAGGACTGCTACAGGAAAGGAAGACCCACAGTTACCTCTGCTGCAGAGAATAGGTTCATTTGAGTTAACTGCACCTCAGAAATTGCAGCCCAAATAAATGCTTCAGAGTTCAAGTAACACACAACTGTTCAAAGGAGACTGTGAATCAGGCCTTCATGGTCAAATTGTTGCAAAGAAACCACTACTAAAAGACACCAATACAAAGAAGAGACTTGCTTGGGCCAAGAAACACACGCAATGGGCATTAGACCGTGGAAATCTGGCCTTTGGTCTGATGAGTCCAAAATTGAGATTTTTGGTTCCAACCGCCGTGTCTTTGTGAGACGCAGAGTAGGTGAAGGGATGATATCCGCATCTGTGGTTCCCACCGTGAAGCATGGAGGAGGTGGTGTGATGGTGCTTTGCTGGTGACACAGCCTGTGATTTATTTAGAATTCAAGGCACACGTAACCAGCATGGCTACCACAGCATTCTGTAGAGATACGCCATCCCATCTGGTTTGCGCTTAGCGTGACTATCATTCGTTTTTCAANGCTGTAACAAAATGTAGTAAAAGTAAAGGGGTCTGAATACTTTCTGAATGCATTGCGTGTGTGTATAATTCTTCTTATATTAAATGTTATACCGGTTATGACGGTTATTTTATGGTCACAACGGTCGTCATCCATAACCGTAGGTTATACGGTAATTGTGCCAGCACTAGTTGCAATGTGCAAAAAGACCTCTTCAGAACATTAACATGGAGAAGAGCTGCAATGGCTTGATTTGCCAATTGGTTTATAAACCCTCTGCTTTACTAAAGCTGCCTGCCACACATGGCACTGATTTAAAAATCACCAGATTCCATTTGGTCTCRGACTTATAAACATTACTGGCTCTGCCACGAACGAGCTAATCCAAACAGTTCCTTTTATGCCTTTGTCAAGCAGATTCAACTCTAATCTCTTGGGCATTTATGGTGCTCTATAACATTTGGTCCCATGTTTAACACTGGCACGGGGCTCGACTCTCTCCTTACATCTCTGCGAGACTCGCACACACCATGACAGAGCCAGAGGAGAGCTAAGAGGGGGCAGTCACCCCGTGAAGGGGCCCTGGATCTCTCCCTTTTGCTTTGTGATGGAGGGAGGGAGGGAGGGAGAGGAGGGAGAAAGGCCTTGACTGCATGCGTGGTGTTCTGGCATCAGTTCTCCCACACCAGATGTTCCTCGTAAGCCTCTTGGACAACCGCTTCCTTTTTCTCTCTCCCACCCTTTATCAAGCAAGCAATCGCTCTCCTCGCTCTTTCTCTCTCCCCATCCCCGAGCCAAAGGGGTAATAATCCAGCCCTTTTATTCCCAACAGCTTGATTCACGACCAGTCCTGTGACCCCCAGCTCCTCACATAAACAAGACGTGGCTGTTTATCTTTGTCAGAGCTACCATGGCTTTATAAAAGGCGTCACACAAACACGCAGCGAAAATGATGAGGAAGCCTCAAGATGAAAAGTCAGACAGAGAGCGCTCTGCACTACATCAAGTTATAACCCTGGGTTCATCTGTCGGTCTGGTTGCAACATAGCAGGGATTACCCAGATTGAAACACGTGTACTGTGTTTATCCAAACCTAATGATGGCTATTAATCATTCCAGGGAGTGATGAAACTAGGGCTGTGGCGGTAATTAAATTGTCAGCCGGTGATTGTCAAGCAAATAACTGTCTMAAACACATTTAGCATCTCCTGGCTTCCACGYATAGCCTACAAGCCACTGATGCAGACCTTTGGAACATCTACATTTGAAAAAGTCTAATAAATTAAATCCATCACAATAAARCCATAATTTATTTTAGACAGGTCTAAAAAAACATGATATGAAGAAAATGTAGTCTACTTCAGAAGAACAKAATAGCATACKCTGMGTTGTCCTGATCTGGCTATGGGCTACACTCATTTGGCAGACAAGACGTGCTTAGAATTCCTTGGCATTATTTTATAGTATGAAGAATCCAATTGAATATAGCTGAATAAAACWGGATATTTTCTCCAAAGTATTTGAGGGAGTGTGTACATGCGGCTGGCTATTCTGTGTTGAGCGATTAACAAAGAAACAAGTTCTCCTGCAGGCTTAAATTTGGAGTTACTCCCGGCTGGGCACACCGAAGCACAACTCTTACATGGCTCTCAGTCACGTGATCGAGTCTCTCACAGGCTACAAGTGAAGACCGACACATCTGGGACGCAACTGCGTGCGTCCTTATCCAATTCCGAGGTGCATACCTGAAGCTATTGGAAGAACTGTCCACATTTAATTTGTCAGCCAACAAGATGAGTTGGCCTAATGAACAGCAAAATACTAGCCTATGTCAATMTACTATCCCCCATAGTATTCTATCCTGTGAGAGAAATAAATATTCCAAACAGTCTGACACTTGCACATGCGATAGATCCCAAATTAATAGAAACACTAGCATCCCCGTTTTTTGTAATGAGGCTTACGCAACAGATCATAACGTTTAGCTAAAAATGTTGATTAACCATTAGACTATTTGTTCAAATTATAAGCGCAGTAACGCGCACACGGCAGTAGGCTGAAAGTGTTCCATTTTTAAAATAAAAGAGAGCTGCTAGCCAGCACCTCGCCTAAATAGGTGTGCGTTTCCATTAGTGTTCCATTAGCAGGAAAATACCATTCTCAAAAGTGACTACAAATGCRATTATGCATGTAATGCTTTTATTATAAAAGGTGCATTTTTATGGTGAAAATTCTTCCTACAACTCACGCGCTGCTTATGTATGCCAGTTAGGCTCTACACCCGTTTAAAAGTGGAAGAATGTGCTTAATTTTAAGTAGTACTTTGGCCACTTTAGTTGTGATACAAACTTGGGCCATATGTTTTGATTCTAATACATTCAAAAGGGTACAAGATGTGACTCTAATGATATGAAAAAGTTGCATGACAGGCATGAGCTCTGCTTTATTTTCTGCGCAGGCTGTACACACTTCAACAGTCTCGCATTCTCAATTTGACAAGCACTTGATAATGACTTGAATTTCCCGGTGGCAAATATATCATTCACAAGTGATAGGCTAATATTGTCACCCATCAGACTATTCTTGATTTAATCTGGTCTTTATAATATACAGTGCCTCAGACCACTTGACTTTTMCCACATTTTGTTACGTTAGCCTTATTCTACAATCTATTAATTAAAATCATCAGCAATCTGCACACATTCACCCCATAATGACAAAGCGAAAACAGGTTTGTAGAAATGTTTGCAAATGTATTAAAAATGAAATATTACATTTACATRTGTAATCAGACCCTTTGCAATGAGATTTGAAATTTAACTCAGGTGCATGTTGTTCCCATTGATCATCCTTGAGATGTTTTTACAACTTGAAGTCCACCTGTGGTAGATTCAATTGATTGGACWTGATTTGGAAARGCACACACCTGTCTATACAAAGTCCCACAGTTGACAGCGCATGTCAGAGCAAAAATCAAGCCATGAGGTCGATAGGAATTGTCCGTACAGCKCCGAGACAGGATTGTGTTGAGGCACAGATCTGGGGAAGGGTACCAAAACATTTCCGTAGCATTGAAGGTCCCCAAGAACACAGTGGCCTCCATAATTCTTAAATGGAAGAAGTGTGGAACCACCAAGACTCTTCCTAGAGCTGGCCGCTCGGCCAATCTCTGGAGATAGGAGAACCTTCCAGAAGGACAACCATCTCTGCAACACTCCTCAAATCAGGCCTTTATGGTAGAGTGGCCAGACGGAAGCCACTCCTCAGTAAAAGGCACATGACAGCTCGCTTGGAGTTTGCCAAAATGCACCTAAAGACTCTCAGACCATGAGAAACAAGATCCTCTGGTCTGATGAAACCAAGATTGAACTCTTTGGCCGGAAGTGTCACGTCTGGAGGAAACCTGGCACCATCCCTATGGTGAAGCATGGTGGTGGCAGCATCTTGCTGTGGGTATGTCTTTCAGCAGCAGGGACTGGGAGAATAGTCAGAATCGACTGAAAAATGAACAGAGCAAAGTACAGAGAGATCCTTGATGAAAASCTGCTCCAGAGTGCTCAGGACCTCAGACTGGGGCGAAGGTTCACCTTCCAACAGGACAACGACCCTAAGCACACAGCCAAGACAACGCAGGAGTGGCTTTGGGACAAGTCTCTGAATGTCCTTGAGCTCCCCAGCCAGAGCCCGGACTTGAACACGATTTATAATCTCTGGAGAGACCTGAAAATAGCTTTGCAGCAATGCTCCCCATCCAACCTGACAGCGCTTGAGAGGATCTGCAGAGAAGAACGGGAGAAACTCCCCAAATACAGGTGTGCCAAGCTTGTAGCGTCACACCCAAGAATAATTGCTGCCGTAATTKCTGCCAAAGGTGCTTCAACAAAGTACTAAGGGTCTGAATGCTTATGTAAATGTGATCCGTTGTATATTTTTTCTAAATTAGAAAAAATTTCAAAACAGTTTTTGCTTTGTCATTATGGGGTATTGTGTGTAGATTGATGAGGGGRAAAAAACAAATAACAATTTTAGATTAAGGCTGTAACCTAACAAAAAGTGGAACAAGTTAAGGGCACTTTCCACACACACTGTGTGATATTTGTTTTGATTTACAATGAACCATTATCATGCACCTGTCGCAAAATGGGGGCAGGGGAAAAAAATACATGACATCTATGCACTTAAATAGCGAATGGAGGACGCTTTTCCTGGCGTTAATTTTCATGCCAGCCAGGTAGGCTATACCCCTGTTGCAAAGAGAAGCAAGAAGCAAGAGAAGCACATTAGGTAAGTTGAGAAATATAGTAGACCTAGCCTATAGAAAGCTCATGGGGTCCTCCTCTTTTTAATAGAGGCCTTCACTCTGTTTTCTCCCGCAATTGCATAGTCTATAGAAAGGTTGCACAACATGAGCTCTCATGAAGTGTTTGATTAGATTTTCGATAGCGTTTGCATTGATGTCAGAGTGATTAGAGGGACAATAGAGTGCTGAGTAGCAGGCAGTTAGCAAGTTTGGTAGGCTACTATTGACCATCAGCAGCAGTTTTTTTAACCTTTATTTAACTAGTCAAGTCAGTTAAGAACAAATTCTTATTTACAATGACGGCCTAGGAACAGCGGGTTAACTGCCTTGTTCAGGGGCAGATCGACAGATTTTTATTTGTCAGCTCGGGGATTCCATCTAGCAACCTTGCGGTTACTGGCCCAAAGCTCTAACCACTAGGCTTCCTGCCACCCCTAATTACCGTGACTAAAAGGTCACGTGGAATTTGACTGCCATCATGACTCGTGACCTCCGGTGTGGAGATAATAAGGTCACCGTAACAGCCCTAGATGAAACTGTGTAATGAATAAAATGCCCCGATGAGTCAGTCAGTCACTAACATAATGATATGACCCGGTYTTCACTAACGTGACACAATCACAGTCCTGGGTTTAGCCAGTCAAACAGACAGGAGGGATTGAGAACATTGGAAGATCAACTGGACACTTACAATGACTGGAAGGGGAATACTATGACCGTACAGTGGGTTATGTTCCTCCATGAACTAAGATTATTAATAGGGATGTGCATCGTTCCCTTTCAAAACCATTTGATACATATCTATATACACGGGATCTGATACGATACAGGAACACTGCGTTTTAGTTTAAAACAATCCAGTGTAATTCGGTTTGATTAGAAGAACRAATTGATGAGATTCGGTTCGATATGATTCAATGCGCTAACATTTTCCATTCTACATTCAAATCTGCTGCTGATGGAGATCATGAGTTGCCCCAATTAGCATGTAGGCTATATCCAGATGAGAGTTGTCTCCCCGGCGGTAGCTAAGGTTACTTTCATTCAGGTAAAACAATTTTCAACAGCGTATATGATTCCAAAACATTACTTAGCAAATTACATTGGTTGTCACTCAACTAATAAAGCCTAATATTGCGCAAGCCATTTTACAGRCATTTGTATGCTGAAGGAGTGCAAGATACGGAATAGGCCAACCTCATTGGTCAGCGCGAGAAGCTGCTCACAGCACGCAGTTTGACTAGGCCCGGGGTTGTTCGGCATGSAAAATGTGTGTCAACACAATTACATACTTAGTTCCACACCACCGAAGGAGAGGATGCAGTTGAGGTATTTTCGGGAGGTATAGTAATATGTGCAAAACATTTGAGTGAACCAGTGTTTCAAACGTTTGAATCGATATCCTAATCGATGGTTTGTGGTCCCGAGGACAGATGCACTCATAACCAGGACCGATGGACATCTGTGAATCTTTAAATCCCTAATGATAAAGTAGTAGCTAAGTAAGTAACAGTAGGCTTTTTTTTAAAGGAGTATTACCCAGCGGAAGTCTTTGCCATCAAACTTGCGTGCGTTGGTGAACAGGACAGTGCGGGCGGGCATGTTGATGCCCATGGCAAAGGTCTCTGTGGCGAACAAGGCCTGTGGAGAGAGAGGATAATATCACATTCAGCATACTTACTCCTATTGWAACACAAAGCAAGGCCTTCGGGTTATAGCCTTTTCACACTACAGAGCTGAGATGAGCAGAGCTGTACTGGCCTTGTTACGCATCCATAATAGTTSCTGGAACGACAATATCCGAGCCAGCACAGAATGGTGAGTGACAACGGTTGGCATAATTCAAAGAGGGATCCAGACAGGCCTACCTTGAGTAGCCCCTCAGAGAACAGGATCTCGATGGTTTCCTTTAGGATGGGGAGCAGTCCTCCATGATGAATCCCTATACCTCTCTTCAATAGAGGCAGGACGTGCTCCACCTGGAAACACACAGCAAGAATAATCAGACGTTTGATTTATAACACATTTCTTGTCAATGATGGCACAAAGATATGCCAAAGATACCAGAACAAAGCCAAAGCTGGCACAATCTACAATAGAAATCAAAGTGAAGCCATACAACAATCAAGTAAGATCAAATGTATACAAAAGCTGCTCACACGAGCATGAGGCAGCAATCCATCTCAAGGACAATAGARAGAATGTGCCTGTCCTCCTCTGACCCAGGCAGAGCCACGATCCCACATGGCCGTGACCGTTAACAAGCCTGCGGAGCCGGCTTTCATAGCATAACATCTGTACTACACTACAAAATAACGACCACCGCTGAGTCTAACGAAACTACGAGAAACAACCGCAAAGAAGAACAAACCCAATACAGCCTGAACTTACGGCATTAAGGGAAACGAAAATACTGTGTGTGTGTAAAATCAAAGCCACCGGAAGGAGCCACAAAGAGAGTGTGGAAACTTTTACAATGCCCTATTAAAAAGCTACTTTTAGAACCTCCAAAATAAACATCCCTTTTTTAGGACCCTGTCTTTCAAAGATAATTCATAAAAATCTAAATAACTTCAAAGATCTTCATTGTAAAGGGTTTAAACACAATTTCCCATTCTTGTTTTTTTCCATAATTTATGAACATGCACCTGTGGATCRGTCGTTAAGACACTAACAGCTTACAGACGGTAGGCAATTAAGGTCACAGTTATGAAAACGTAGGACAATAAAAAGGCCTTTCTACGGACTCTGAAAAACACCAAAAGAAAGATGCCCAGGCTGGCTCCCTGCTCATCTGTGTGAACATGCCGTAGGCATGCTGCAAGGAGGCATGAGGACTGCAGATGTGGCCAGGGCAATAAATTGCAATGTCCTTACTGTGAGACGCCTAAGACAGGGCTACAGGGAGACAGGACGGACAGCTGATCATCCTCGCAGTGGCAGACCATGTGTAATAACACCTGCACAGGATCGGTACATCCAAACATCACACCTGCGGGACAGGTACAGGATGGCAACAACTGCCAGAGTTACACCAGGAACGCACAATCCCTCCATCAGTGCTGACTGTCCGCAATAGGCTGGACTGAGGGCTTGTAGGCCTGTTGTAAGGCAGGTCCTTACCAGACATCACCGGCAACAATGTTGCCTATGGGCACAAACCCACCGTTGCTGGACCAGACAGCACTGGCAAAAAGAGCTCTTCACTGACGAGTCGCGGTTCTCTCTCAACAGGGGTGATGGTCGGATTCGCATTTACCGTCGAAGGAATGAGCATTACACCGAAGCCTGTAATCTAGAGCGGGATTGATTTGTAGGTGGAGGGTCCGTCATGGTCTGGGGCGGTGTGTCACAGCATCATCGGACTGAGCTTGTTGTCATTGCAGGCAATCAACGCTGTGCGTTACAGGGAAGACACCCTCCTCCCACATGTGGTACCCTTCCTGCAGGCTCTGACATGACCCTCCAGCATGACAATCTCGCCAGCCATACTGCTCGTTCTATGCATGATTTCCTGCAAGACAGGAATGTCAGTGTTCTGCCATGGCCAGCGAAGATCACAGATCTCAATCCGATTGAGCAAGTCTGGGACTTGTCGGATCMGAGTGTGAGRGCTAGRGCCATTCCCCCMAGAAATGTCCGGGAACTTGCAGGTGCCTTGGTGGAAGAGTGRGGTAACATCTCACAGCAAGAACTGGCAAATCTGGTGCAGTCCATGAGGAGGAGATGCACTGCAGTACTTAGTATCTGGTGTGGCCACCAGCTGCATTGACTGTTACTTTTGATTTTGACCCCCCCTTTGTTCAGGGACACATTATTCCATTTGTTAGTCACATGTCTGTGGAACTTGTTCAGTTTATGTCTCAATCTTATGTTCATACAAAYATTTACACATGTTAAGTTTTCTGAAAATAAACGCAGTTGACAGTGAGAGGRCGGTTTTTGTTTTGCTGAGTTTCTCTCACCATTTCACTGAGCGGAGCCATTTCGGAAAACAAGCGCTCACATTCAGGTTGCTCTTTGCTGTGTCTTAAGTGGTGGAGTTATGATATCCACAGAAAACCATAAACATCAAGGAGACCGAATTTTCACAGACTTCTTTATTAGTGCCGTTCAACGCGATGGAGATGCATTCCTGGTGCCTCTATTGACATTGTGTTGTACGTATAAAATGGTTGTGTTGTGTGTATGAAATAGTGACGCCTCACAGCATTTCAAAGCTTAGCGTGATGAGAGCGTCGTTTTAGAGAATTTGGCAGTACGTCCAACTGGCCTCACAACCGCAGACCCCGTGTAACCACGCCAGCCCAGGACCTCCACATCTGGCTTCTTCACCTGCGGGATCGTCTGAGACTAGCCACCAGGACAGCTGGTGAAACTGACAAGTATTTACATCTGTAATAAAGCCTTTTTGTGGGGGAAAACTCCCCAGTTGGTAGGCCTGGCTCCTAAGTAGGTGGGCGTACACCCTCCCAGGCCCATCCATGGCTGTGCCGCTGCCCAGTCATGTGAAATCCATAGATCAGGGCCTAAAGAATTTATTTMAATTGACTTATTTCCTTGTATGAACTATAACTCAGTGAAATAGTTGAAATTGTTGCGTTTATATTTTTGTTCAGTATATTTTCAAATCAATCAATGAGAAGTACTCACCTGAGGGAGCTTCTTGTCCTCGTCTGACAGACAGTCTATGGCATTGTTGAACACCTCCTCCACCAGCTTCTTCTCCTCATCTGGAAAAACAAACGGAACAGATTTACATATTCATTCGCACATTTAGTTAACAAATCAGACTTGTGTATTGTGCCTTCTGCCACCTGACCGATGGACGAGTCACTCAAAAGCTAAACKTTATCCTTCTGACAGAGCAGGGAGTGTGTTTTGTTCTGTCCGAGGCCAATGTTGAATACTTTGCAGAAATACAGAAAAGTACTCATGCTTGATATGGATCCAACGTCATTGGTAGACAAAGTCGTTTGGATGTGATAAGAGTACGTCTTAGCTTCTCAACCATCAGCCAACCACAATGCAATGGTGTAATAGAAATCGATTGAGAAAGATATGCGGAATTCAGCCCCATTCTGTGTGAATCATGCAGGCTTTGTAGGTCTGATGCAGATCTGATTATCATTTCCATATATTCCACACCACAAAGACTGAGCCACAGGTGTCAAACTCATTCCAAGGAGGGCTGCGTCTGCACTTTCACGCCTCCCTTGTACTTAATTGACCAACCAAGGACACTCATTTGTAGGAACTCCCCTCACCTGGTTGCCTAGGTGTTAATTGGACAGGAAATAAACAAGCAAACATTCTGCCCTCAATGGAACGAGTTTGGTGTAAGCCAATGTGCATCAGAGTGTGCCTCTCCTCACCCTCCACCCAACTGCCTGTCACAGATGTAGGCCTAACCAGGGCTGGCTCTCTAGCTGAGTAATGGTTCCTCAGGTTATTGCTAGAGGTCGACCGGCATGGCCGATTAATTACGGCCGATTTCAAGTTTTCATAACCATCGTAATCAGACTTTTTGGATGCCAATTATGGCCGATTACATTGTAATCCATGAGGAAACTGCGTGGCAGGCTTTCCACCTGTTACGCGAGTGCAGCGTCAAAAGGACCTTGTGGCTGCAATGAGCCAAGGTAAGTTGCTAGCTAGCATTAAACTTATCTAATAAAAAACAATCAATCTTCACAATCACTAGTTAACTACACATGGTTGATGATATTACTAGGTTAACTAGCTTGTCCTGCGTTGCTTATAATCAATGCGGTGCCTGTTAATTTATCATCGAATCACAGCCTAATTCAACTTCCCCGAACGGGTGATGATTTAACAAAAGCGCATTCGCGATAAAAGCACATTCGTTGCACAAATGTACCTAACCATAAACATCAATGCCTTTCTTAAAATCAATACACAGAAGTATATATTTTTAAACCTGCATATTTAGTTAAAATAAATGCATGTTAGCAGGCAATATTAACTAGGGAAATTGTGTCACTTCTCTTGCGTTCAGTGCAAGCRGAATCAGGGTATATGCAACAGTTTGGGACGCCTGGCTCGTTGCGAACCGTGTTTCTTCCTAACAAAGACCGTAATTAATTTGCCAGAATTGTACATAATTATGACATAACATTGAAGGTTGTGCAATGTAACAGCAATATTCAGACTTAGGTTTGCCACCCGAACGACAAAATACGAAATGGTTCCGYATTTCACTGAAAGAATAAACGTTTTGCTTTCAAAATGATAGTTTCCGGATTTGACCATATTAAATGACCAAAGGCTCGTATTTCTGCGTGTTTATTATAATTAAGTCTATGATTTGATATTTGATAGAGCAGTCTGACTGAGCGGTGGTAGGCAGCAGCAGGCTCGTAAGCATTCATTCAAACAGCACTTTGCGAGCAGCTCTTAGCAATGCTTGAGGCACAGCGCTGTTTATGACTTCAAGCCTTATAAACTCCCGAGATTAGGCTGGCAATGCTAAAGTGCCTATAAGAACAAAGGTATATGAAATACAAATGGTATAGAGAGAAATAGTCGACGCGTAATAATACCTACAACAAAAAACTTCTTAACTGGGAATATTGAACCACCAGCTTTCATATGTTCTCATGTTCTGAAACATTAGCTTTTTTACATGGCACATATTGCACTTTTACTTTCTTCTCCAACACTGTTTTTCCATKATTTAAACCAAATTTTACATGTTTCATTATTTATTTGAGACTAAATAGATTTTATGTATTATATTAAGTTAAAATAAAAGGGTTCATTGTTCATTCAGTATTGTTGTAATTGTCATTATTACAAAGATATATCTAAATCGGCCGATTAATAGGTATTGGCTTTTTTTGGTCCTCCAATAATCGGTATAGGCATTGAAAAATCATAATCGGTCGACCTCTAGTTATTGCTGTAAGTGGCCAAAGTAAGGCTGTGCCACGGTCCACTGATCCCCGAGAAGGCCTACACTGCAGGGTGAGGACAGTCCCAGGGCAGCAGGAAAACCACATGGACAGAATGACAGAACACAAAAACAAAGAAAACAAACCACAGCCTACGGGCAGGCCACTGGCTTACACCAGCTCTCTGGCACTGGGCCCAAACGTAAACACTTTAAATACACACATGTAGACCTACACATACAAATCGATTTCCACACACACAAACTAGTTTCCATCACAGAGACAAACTCAGTCATTTAATATACACACGGATACCGTTTTGGCTTGGAGATCTCAAAACAGAAACAGTCACACGTTAAACTCTAAACACACAAACACATAACTGCCATGCGACTACGGGCCCAAGAGGCGCCTGAGTAGTGTGTAACGTAGAGCTAGCGGTGTCAGCATGACCACACCAGCAACCCCTAGTAACCAGGTCAGCACCAGAAAAGTATTTTAACTTATTATAAAGCCCATCTGTCTGATATATAAATAGTACAAGTGTGACTTCATCAGATGATAACCATTATATACTGAACCAAAATATAAACCGCAGCATGTAAAGTGTTGGTCCCATGTTTCATGAGCTGAAATAAATGACCTCCGAAATGTTCCATATGCACAAAAAGCTTATTTCTCACATTTTGTGCACAAATTTGTTGCCAAGATAATCCATCCACCTGACAGGTGTGGCATATCAAGAAGCTGATTAAACAGCATGAACATTACACAGGTGCACCTTGTGCTGGAGACAGTAAAAGGCCACTAAAATGTATTGTCACAACACAATGCCACAGATGTCAAATTGAGGGCGTGTGCAATTGGCATGCTGAATACAGGAATGTCCACCAGAGCTGTTGCCAGAGAATTGAATGTTCATTTCTCTACCATAAGATGCATCCAACGTTTTAGAGAATTTGTCAGTACGTCCAACCGGCCTCAAAACCACAGACCACGTGTAAACACGCCAGCCCATACTTTACATTAGCGGCAGGAATCTAGAAAAACATTTCTCCAGTGCCAAGTAAGACAACAGATGGTAACCTGATTAAAAAAGCAAGCTATTTCATATTCAGGAAATGCATGACTGATATTTTGATGTGCAACCTGGCTTGTCAGAGAATTTGACGACATCTTTGTGCATATTGGGCTAAAGGCTATAATATGGATAAGGATAAGATCCTACAAAAACTTTACAGCACTACTTGATGCAGGCATATCCACTGCAACTGGCGCGCCCTGCMCTGGTCTGACTACAGCCTACTCCGTTTGTAGTGGTGCTATGAACTCAATATTAAAAAAGTGAAAAAGTGAAAAATACATAATATACTCACAGAAAGCTGTAAGTCCCCTAACTAAAACAATGTTATTTGCTTTAAAATTKTATTCCTACAATAGCATTGAGCAGCGGTTATATGCTTGTGCGTCTCAGAATGCATCTCTACCACCTCTGTACGCACAGTGGGGAGAGAGAGTGGGAGTCCRCAGCTGACAGCGAAACAAGCACAGGCAGATACTTTCATAGCCTACGCAATATTTTGCGACACAATATTGTGTCGCAAAAAATCACAGAAAATTACAGACRGGTAAAAGAGGAAGGCGATGTCGGTAATTTTCGGGTTTATCGTCCAAGCTCTAGTCCAGAGCCAAGTGGCCCGATCCAGTGTCACACAGCTGCCTTGCATGCAGAGTAAGCCATGCAGGCACCATAAGCCGCGTAGTAAGCCATGACCGACAGTTCCATAAACACAGCCTAGAAACAAATATGTCATAAAAGATTAAAGCCCAGTCAGTTCATTAAAGGAAGAGAGCGAGAGAGATTGAGAGAGACAGAGATGGAGTCAGGAGGGGGAGTGGAACGTGGCTCCAATTAGGCTACTACCACCCTCTTACACCAGAGACATAATAGCTAGCCAAAACCTGAAGACAGGCCAGCAGCTCGGTTTCTATAAATACTACTAATACGAAACTACGTCTTATCCCACAACAGTGCTGCAGCTTATTAAAAATAAAAATAAATGCTCATGTATTAAGTAATGTGACAAACAGGCTTTCGGTTCAGAAGAGAGCAAAACAAAAGTATTTGACTTTCCATAATATAGCCACTTCACTCAAACGTGAGCACTAGCACCGTCTAGATAGGTTGGGGCGGCAGCGTAGCCTAGTGGTTAGAGCGTTGGACTAGTAACTGAAAGGTTGCAAGTTCGAATCTCCGAGCTGACAAGGTACAAATCTGTCGTTCTGCCCCTGAACAAGGCACTACTTTTGGTGGCTGTCTTAACCCACTGTTCCTAGGCCGTCATTGGAAATAAGAATTTGTTCTTAACTGACTTGCCTAATTAAATAAAGGTTAAAAAAAATACAAAAATAAATACGTCTTGAGGAATTCTCTGGAAATCTTCAGTATAAATCACACATCGTATAGTCAGATTGTTTGTTTGTGTAAATAGAACTGGAGCACATGCTGAAGTGAACTCCATTATTAACAGAATCCTCCTGTGTTCAGGATGGGGGGGGGGGTGGAAACCTTGTTTGCCAAGGGCCTGACTCCAGTCAAACCAAGAGAAATCAGCTCCATCTTAATCAATACACTGTCGTCTCTCCTCCCACCAGAGACTGACTGGGCAGTATCGCCATAACGCTGTAAGTCGATCAGCGAACATCTACAAACAGCTGAGAAAGCACAACACCCATATTCATATCAACTCGATGAGAGATCGTTCACATACTGCCCAGTGGAAAGAGAGCGTTTGGTGTTCTTGGACGTTAACTGACTTAATCGAAATCGCACACAAAAGCGTGAAGATTCGCCAGCTACGCAGGGCGGACACAGTTAGGCCTAACTAATTAGATCCGCAGCCCAGATTCATCCTGCTGCTCAGGGTCAACTTGCAATGAATCAGCACAGGCTGCATAACCTACTGGCACAGAGTGTGTAGTCAAGTATTGGGTGGCAAATCTATGGCAGCGCCTGAAGTGGCACCCTATTCCCTATATAATGCACTCCTTTTAGTGGCTGTCCGAGGTGGCACCCTATTCCCTATTTAATCCACTACTTTTAGTGGCTGTCCGAGGTGGCACCCTATTCCCTATTTAATGCACTACTTTTAGTGGCTGTCCGAGGTGGCACCCTATTCCCTATTTAAATGCACTACTTTTAGTGGCTGTCCGAGGTGGCACCCTATTCCCTATTTAATGCACTACTTTTAGTGGCTGTCCGAGGTGGCACCCTATTCCCTATTTAATGCACTACTTTTAGTGGCTGTCCGAGGTGGCACCCCTATTCCCGATTTAATGGCACTACTTTTAGTGGCTATGTCTGAAATGGCACCATATAGGGTGCTATGCATTTCTGAGTGGCATGTGCGTTCACGTCAGTGGATTTAGTTAGCATCATCAGTCACCCCCAAGGAGAGAGAGAACAGTGAGATGTGTACAGTTAATACAAAAAACTTACATTGAATGACTTGAGTGATGCCGATTATTAAAAACACCCGTAGCAAACTTCATGACTTATACCTGCCCCACCTTCCGAGGGAGTACATGGTTGAATTCATTAGGTACCAAACGGAAGACAAACGACTGAAACAGGGAGGGGGGGAACACTACCTGAACTTCTCCAATAAGGAACACCTTTATCCGTTGAAAAAGCGCTTTGCTACGGTGTGCCCTAATGAATTTCCATTAGGGCACGGTGTTACCCATATCACTCATTGAAGGAGTAGCTACCGCTATTGAAGTCGAGCTTGGACACCTGCAGGGAGTATCGTTAGAGTTAGGCTATTAAACTGTATATCATTATGGGGATAACTATACCTGTGTTGAAGTCGAGCTTGGACACCTGCAGGGCATAGGCCTCACACTCCTTCTTACTGAAGCTAAAGATGATGACCGGCTGGAAGTTCCTCTCCATGATCATTTTAACAATCTTAAACACGTTGGACGGCCCTAAAGAGAAACACAACCACGTTGGGGAAAAAAGCAACCATTTCAAAACCTAATTTAGATGACACTGAATCTCGTAACAAACTACTCGCATAAATACTTCCGCTATTCTAAAATAACATCATGGTTTATCGGTTTAGTCACACCACACACACACACCTGTGTCCCTCCTTTGCCCCCTTGGGGTCCATTTGCCCCCTCCGGCTGCCGCCTCCAGAGTCACCAGTGTCTCTCAGCACCTGCATGGCCGTGTTGAAGTTGTCCTCCCTGAACTCTCCCTGGAGGAGAAAAGTCAAGCAAAGGATCAACAGCCAACCTTAACCCTACAGTAAACCAGGCTGACAAACTGGCCTCATTTCACATTCTGCAACAAACTCACTAACATCTAACCACAACTCAGGCGGGTCTTGTGTGGTGAAGGATAACACTTATTTACAGCATGTTTTATTCCCAGTACCCTTGGCAGTGAGATTGTTGTGTGTTCAGTACCTAATGAGAGTAAACTCTCGCCACATTTTATTTGTTGAAAATGTGACATATGTCAGTGATGCGGGATGCATTCTAATCACAAATCGTGGGTCGGAATCTTGGGATATTATGCACCTGGCCCCATTACTCAACACATTGGTTATTCCTGGAGGTGTGACTGGTCCGCACTCTAAGCCACTAATTGTATGTTTAGCCTAATACCTAACACCATGTTTAGTCACGGACCGACATTGTAAACCAAACCTAAATAATGAAGTGAGAGGATTTCTGTTTGTTCCCGGCACAGTAAAGCATCTGGGCTGGGTTTCCAATAAGCATGGTAGCACTAAGATTATTTAAATTCTACTGAAACTAAATTGACTAAAGATTATCTTTGTGCTATGATGCTTTTGGTGCAAGCAATGCTCAACACAGCACTAGATTATCTTTATGGCTACATCTATTAAATTATTGTACAAGGAACCGAATGACGTATATTTCCACTGACAGGCTGTGCATCATCTCTGTGTGTGTGTGTGTGTGTGTGTAGTAAATGCAGAATGTAATGTATTATCGTCCTAGTCAAGACCGAGGAAACCTCTAGCTGTGTGTATTGCCTTACGTTCTCATCCACCACAAGGTGAAGTCCGTCGCCACCTGCTGGGAAGATGTAGTGCTGCAGGGGGGTGGGCCGGAAGTCAGTGTACACCACGTGACAGGGCTGCATGGGGACAGGGGGAAGTCAACAGCATGAGCACCTAATGACAATCCCTGAAATTCTTTGAAACCATTTCATTAAAACAATTACGCTTGATGCAYGTCTATACAGTTAAAACACAAATACGCTTATAGGAGACAAGAACAAGTCAATTGTATGAGCACCTGATGCTTGATACACATGTAAGCAGACAAGGGATATTTTTTGGCTGTGTTTTCTCAGCCTTCGAAATGGAAAGGCCAGTGTTGTGGCCCTGCCTTTCTGCTGACTGAGGTTGATCTGGCAATGGAAGGAGACTGGACAACCAAGGGGACAGCAGCTGATCACTAGACAAGGCAGGGGTAAGGGAAATGCATTGTAGGGTAGTCCCAACCAGGTCTTGATGAACCTGGGACCTTTAAACTGTCAYCCCGACACCTTAGCCCAAGAGATTCAAACCCCTTGACGAGGTCTCTAGTTGTTGGGTTAAGGTCGCTCCGTGGTAGCCTCGATAAAAGTAAATCAATTTTTTATTTTTCTTTACCTGTTTGTGGAGGTGGCAGATCCATTCAGCGAACTGCTTGGCGTTGGGGATGGTGGCGGACAGGAAGACATAGTGGACGTTGTCAGGAAGCAGGATGATGGTCTCCTCCCACACCACGCCACGCTCGGCATCTCTCATGTAATGGATCTCATCAAAGATGACCCAGGCCACCTCTCTCATGACCTCTGACCCTCGGTACAACATGCTCCTCAGGATCTGAAACACAGAAACAAATGAATATGTCAACATATTCGATCATTTTCAAACTAGACATACTAGTAACACTAGAGAAAAATGTAAGTGCAACTTAGTCATATTCTAGCTCAGCCTAAAGACACAGTGGAGATTGTTGGCGAGAATAATGTAATTATAATGGGAAGCTGTAATGTCATACTTCGGTAGTCATGATGAGGCAGGAGGCGGTGGGGTTGATGGTGACATCACCGGTCATCAGGCCAACATCCTGGAACTCTTCGTACATCTCTCTGTACTTCTGGTTACTCAGGGCTTTGATGGGGCTGGTGAAGATGACCCTCTGCTTCTCCCTCAGAGCTAGAGCTATGGCATACCTGGATGAGGAAGGGAGAGGGAGGGAAWGTGAATAAGAGGCTTTTTCTGGTGGGGACAAAGCCAATGGCGCAGTCACCGACCTAAGATTTTAGAGGTCCTCCTGTTGGCCTGCAGTGGCAATTTAGCTGTTTTAAAGCAMATTTCCTGCAATTCTACACATTTTGCAATTGCTTATGCTATATAAGCAGAACATTAGAACAAAATAATTGCGGGGCCATGACAAAAATACTCCTGAATGCATCATTTTGATTCTCCCCGACTTTAAAATGTTAGTTAGTGATTGTCAATTCTCAAAGATGATCTTGTAAAAAAAATGCATTCATACTTAATATCTTGTTTTAGTTGTTTAAGTTCATACTGAAAATACAATTTTAGAAGGGGAAAAAATCTTTAAAACCCTGTTGAAAACAATCACGTATGTCACTCATCACAAACGCGCAAGCCATCTGAACACACTCGTACTCTTTTCCCACCATCTTGCTAACCCGATACGTACTGTGCTGCACAGTACGTTACAGCTCGGCCAAACTCAGTAGCGTTAAACCTGAAAGGGTATCAGCATATCAAACTCACTCTGCACAGACAGTCTTTCCTGCAGAGGTGTGGGCAGACACAAGCACTGACTGGTTGTTATCGATACACAGAATGGCCTCACGTTGGAAGGGATCCAGAACGAAGGGGTACTCCTGCAAAAAGAGATCAGTTTGATGTTAGCAGGAACACAGATGGGTGGACTGGAGTCATTTGACAAGGCAATGTCAAAGGCCATGAGTTTCAGACTGCGCTCTCAAAGTATCCCTATCCAATCAGTGGACTGATGTACCGTTACAGTACCTTGGCTGCTTTCCCCACACGAGGCTTAAGCTGTGCGTACTCCTCATTGGCTTGTAGGGCCACCTGTCAAGGTAAAGAAAGCAGATTTTCAGTAAAGGCAACCAAGTTGTAATATTGAGATATAGGCCTACCTAGGTTTCATAAATTWATTTTTTTAAATGAAGTCATTAAATTCATATTTCAAAAGTCCTGTGAGCGCTCTTACCTCGTGGTTGCATCCTTCCACTGTCTCAACCGGCTCCACCCTCACCTTGGGCATGCAGTCGGCAAGACTGAAAATGCGAGTTTCACATTCATCAGTACTCACTTAACCAACCATGAGAACAATTCACATTTCTTTGCAGATCATATAGTCACAAAGCATGTCTATGACAAGACAATAACACTAATCTTGCCTCGCCATATTGTTCTTTTTTCCTAAGGACAGCGGCAGTCGGGAGAGATGAAAGATAGCGAGTGTGCAGAAATAGCAGTGGGCTGGATTAGAACCCGTGCTGCAGGGGTAGCTATATCTAATCCGGAGGTAGCCGTCGATCATGACTCAGTTCCATTACACATAAGATCAATGGACGGACGAAGGCGTCTTCTGTAGGGGGGGGGGTTGTTAAGAGCCGCAACGCTCGGTCTGAACATTAACACGCATCGCTTGCGATAAGGTTTTGGAAGCATAAGGGTCTTATCTTATTGAAGAAGAAAAAAAATATGGTTAAATTGATACACACATTGGTAGGGTTAGGGTTTCCATGTTACAGCACTATTTTACAGAAAACAGACAAAAGATAGAGTGGACTACATTTGCTAATTAGCTGTGTCCAAACACCTATGTGTAAACAGAATTGATTAACGGCTCATGGTGTAATCATAACGGCATACAGGAACTCAAGTCCTTTTGTTCACCTGACCTAGAATTCCTTACAATCAAATGCCGACCGCATTATCTCCCAAGAGACTTCTCTTCGATTATAGTCACAGCCGTGTATACCCCCCCCCCCCCCCAAGCAGATACCACGACGGCCTAAAATAACTTAACTGGACTACTTAAACTGGAAACCATATATCCTGAGGCTGCATTTATTGTAACGGGGATTTGAACATCGACGTATACACTGAATCTGAGTGAGTTTATTAGGAAGTGCATTGGAGATTTTGTACCCACTGTGACTATTTAAACCTTCCCTAACCGAAACTGTGAATTGATGGCAGCATTCATGCAAAAACTGAAAGAGCCAACCACCGCATTAAATTACATTTACATTACATTTAAGTCATTTAGCAGACGCTCTTATCCAGAGCGACTTACAAATTGGTGGCATTCACCTTATGATATCCAGTGGAACAACCACTTTTACAATAGTGGCATCTAACTCTTTTAAGGGGGGGGAGGGGGGGGGGGGTTAGAAGGATACTTTATGCCTGATCCTAGGTTATCCTTAAAGAGGTGGGGTTTCAGGTGTCTCCGGAAGGTGGTGATTGACTCCGCTGACCTGGCGGTCGTGAGGGAGTTTGTTCCACCATTGCGGGTGCCAGAGCAGCGAACAGTTTGACTGGGCTGAGCGGGAAACTGTACTTCCTCAGAGGTAGGGAGGCGAGCAGGCCAGAGGTGGATGAACGCAGTGCCCTTGTTTGGGTGTAGGCCTGATCAGAGCCTGAAGGTACGGAGGTTGCCGTTCCCCTCACAGCTCCGTAGGCAAGCACCTTGGTCTTGTAGCGGATGCGAGCTTCAACTGGAAGCCAGTGGAGAGAGCGGAGGAGCGGGGTTGACGTGAGAGAACTTGGGAAAGTTGAAACACCCAGACGGGCTGCGGCGTTCTGGATGAGTTGTAGGGTTTAATGGCACAGCAGGGAGCCCAGCCAACAGCGAGTTTGCAGTATAATCCAGACGGGGAATGACAAGTGCCTGGATTAGATCTGCGCCGCTTCCTGCGTGAGGCAGGGTCGTATCTGCGAATGTTGTAGAGCATGAACCTACAGGAACGGGTCACGGTGCCGCCTTGATGTTAGTTGAGAACGACAGGGTGTTGTCCAGGATCACGCCAAGGTTTCTTAGCACTCTGGAGGAGGACACAATGGAGTTGTCAACCGTGATGCGAGATCATTAAATCATGGCAAGTGGGACTGGAAACATGACCGAATACAAACAGTGTAGCTATTCCCTCCGCATGCAATCAAACAAGCAAATGTCAGTAGAGACAAAGTAGAGGTCGCAATTCAACATCTGAAATACGAGACGTATGTGGCAGGGTCTACAGACAATCACGGATTACAAAAAGAAAACCAGGCCCGTCGCAGACAGACCTCTTGCTCACAGACAAATTAAACAACTTCTTTGTGCACTTTGAGGACAATACAGTGCCAATGACACGGCCTGCTACAAATACTTCTTCGATCGTGAGAAAGAGATTTAAGAGTTTTAACCCTCACTAGGCAGCCGGCCAAGACGGCATCCCTAGCCGCGTCTTCAGACCATGCACAAACCAGCTGGCTGGTGTGTTCACGGACATATTCAATCAATCCCTATCCCAGTCTGCTGTGCCCAAATGCTTCAAGATGGCCACCATTGTTCCTATTGCCAAGAAAGCAAAGGTACCTGAACTAAATGACTAACGCCCCGCAGCACTCACTCCTGTCATCATGAAGTGCTTTGAGAGACTAGTCAAGGATCATATCACCACCTTACCTGACACCCTAGATCCACTCCAATTTGCTTACCACAATCGCCATCACACTGCCCTATCCCATCTGGTCAAGAGGAATACCTACGTAAGAATTCTGTTCATTGACTACAACTCAGCATTCAACACCATAGTACCCTATCTTGGGTCTCAACCCCGCCCTTTGCAATTGGGTTCTGGACTTTCTGACGGAACACCCCCAGGTGGTGAAGGTAGGAAACAACATCTCCACCCCGCTGATCCTCAACACGGGGGCCCCACAAGGGTGCGTACTCAGCCCTCTCCTGTACTCCCTGTTCACCTATGACTGCGTGGCAATGCACGCCTCCAACTCAATCATCAAGTTTGCAGACGACACTACAGTGGTAGGCTTGATTACCAACAACGACGAGACAGACAACAGGGAGGAGGTGAGTGCCCTCAGAGTGTGGTGTCAGGAAAATAACCTCTCACTCAACGTCAACAAAAAAGATGATCGTGGACTTCAGGAAACAGCAGAGGGAGCACCCCTCTATCCACATCGATGGGACAGTAGTGGACAAGGTGTTAAGTTCCTTGGCGTACACATCACGGACAAACTGAAATTGTCCACCCACACAGACAGTGTGGTGAACCTCAGAGGAGGCTGAAGAAATTTGGCATGCCACCTAAAACCCTCAAACTTTTAGATGCACAATCGAGAGCATCCTGTTGAGGTGTATCACGGCCTGGTACGGCAACAGCACTGCCCTCAACCGCAAGGCTCTCCAGATGGTAGTGCGGTCAGCATAACACATCACCGGGGGCAAACTACCTGCCCTCCAGGACACCGACAGCACCCGATGTCACAGGAAGATCAAAAAGATAATCAAGGACAACAACCACCAAGACCACTGCCTGTTCACCCCGCTATCATCCAGAAGGCGAGGTCAGTACAGGTGCATCAAAGCTGGGACCGAGAGACTGAAAAACAGCTTCTATCTTCAGGCCATCACTAACATAGAGGCTACTGCCAACATACAGACCCAAATCACTGGCCACTTTAATAAATGGATTTAATAAAGTGATCACTAGTCACTTTAAATAATGCCACTTTAATAGTGTTTACATATGAGATGAGTAATGTAGGATATGTATATACTGTATTTTATACCACCTATTACATCTTGCCTGTGCCTCATGGCCATCGCGCATCCATATATTTATATGTACATGTTCTTATTCCATCCCCTTACATTGTGTGTATAARGTAGTCATTGTGAATTTGTTAKATTACTTGTTAGATATTACTGCACTGTCGGAACTAGAAGTACAAGCATTTCGCTACACTCGCATTAACATCTGCTAACCATGTGTACGTGACCAATAAAATTCGATTTTAAGACGTACACCACAAAACGTGTTGTCACCAAAAAATACTGTCGGCTGCAACTGTTAAAACCATTGAATTGTTAGATACTACTCCACTGTTGGAGCTATGAACACAAGCATTTCGCTACACCCGCAAAAACATCTGCTAAAAATGTGCATGTGACCAATATAATTTTATTTGATCAGTGTACAGTAAGTGTGTATTTTGCATTTGTGAAATTATTTTTATGTGATATGAAAGGTATTTATGTTTCAAGAATCGTACCATTCAAACAGAACATGTAAGGTCCTTGGACTAAGGAGTAAAGTTAGGCTCCATTAGTCCAATACTGGGCACATCCAATATTGGACTAAGACCACCCTAGCCCAAAAATCTAGCCGTGTTCAAAGTGAATCTTACTTGATCTCCTCTGTAGAAAGAGTCTCCAGCTTGGACCTCTTCCCAAACACCACCTCATCTGTCCCGTTGTTGTCTGCTTCCCGCTTACTCTTGGCTGCATAGAACTCATCCTTTCCTCCTTTGCCATTTTTACTGGTCGATTTCCTAATGGAAGGGAATATTTTACGGTACTGTTACTTTAAGACAGAAACAAGTAGACTTTCTGCAGCCCCATATGTTTGTAGGTATTGTTCCTCAGCCATTTCTGGCTGATATTTGAATATTTAAACTTAAATGGCATCTAGCTAAGGAACATAGACCTGCCAATCAAAATGATCAGATATGAAATCCAGGACAATACCACCACTTAAAAAATATTAAAATAGCTAATCACTACATATGACTATGGAGAGTATGGAGGGCCAGATAAAATAAACGGTTGACACACTGGACTACATAACTAACATAATTCACATTTTCAACAAATAAAATGTTGCGAGAGCTTATTCTCATTAGCTAGGTAGAAAACACACAAAAATCTAACTATCAAGGGTCTGGGATGAAACAAACACAATGCCGGTGTAAACGTGGGCAATGTGCTGTAGCTAGCTAGATACTGTAGCGTTACCATTGAAGTCTAACGTTAGCCCAGATGCCGCCTGCGCGTGTTCTCATTTGATAGTTGTCTATGTCASTACTTGAACTAAACATCATCCTAACTGAGTTAAAACCCATAGCATACATACCCCTTTTCAGGTACCGCTAGTTTCTTTTTAGTTGAAGTTGTTTGTTCTTCATCAAACACGCTGAACAAATCGTCACCAAAGGCATCCGCCATGATTGCAAGAGGAAAGCACACAAATCCCACAATGCAAATGTATCAGCAATATCACTTCCTGTACAGCATCCGGAAACGATCAAGTCATAACACGGGAAAAATATTTTAGACTCGTGTGACTATTCCTAAAACTASGCACAGCATTATCAAAGACAGTACAATATGACGATAGGATAAAACGGCTTCTCCAACAGAAATCCCCTTTCACACTTGTSGGTCATCGGGTGTCTCACGCCGAACTGCGCATGTACAGACTGTCAAATCAAAGGCACTCCTTCGATATAATGTTGTTTTTGACGATAATGAAAACGTGTCAGTTTGTCACTCTCGCAAGATTGGAGTAATAACATGTTCAKCTATTTAATACATTGGCTTATACCTAGGTTGTGCCTTTAGATTTCGAGAAAATGATCAACTCAGGAACAATTTGTGCTTCTCTCATTGACTTCTCAAACCCCAAACCCCGGTCTGATCTGTTTGTCTGTTTCGCAWTGTGCGCATCTGGTTTCCTTCTTCTTCTATGATATAACTGCAGTCCGCAAACCAATGTTAAAAGTGTATGCYGCCACCTACTGTGTTGGAGTGTGTGCTCAATCACTGTTTACAACATTTCTAAATCCTCCTACCTAACTCAGTACTTCTGAGAAAATAGAAAACAGMCCTACTAACATCTCTTCAGCATACTTACAACAATATAACAACACAGGCTCCATCCACCGTTTCATCGACCATACACTCCATACACAAACCATTCATATGCTTGCCAACCAGATGTAATGACGAGTTCAATGTACAATGTCATAAGCGCAACTGAGAATCTTGATTCACCAACATTTCTTTGGAGGGCATATGAATGCCGGCCCATGTGCTCGGAGTCCCATCTCTTCTGCCGCACATCTATCAAAATGGCTCTGATCTTACATTTGGCCTCAAYTCTACCCAGTGGAACATTAAYATCAATCATATCTCGTTTCAAAGCTCTTTTGGCTAACTGGTCTACAATYTCATTCCCTTCCACACCTGAAAGTGCTGGGACCCAGAGGAATCTCACTACTACACCCATTCTCTCAATTCTCCATAATAACATTAATACCTCCAATAGAACTCCTATTAGATTTACCAGATGATAAACTATTCAATCCAGACAGAGAATCTGAGCATACTATAATTCTAACAGGTTGTACATCCTCCRCCCGCTGGAGGGCAACTATTATYRCCAACAGTTCAACTGAGTATACTGACAGTTCATTTGTTAGTCTTCTACATATCTGCACATCAAATTCAGGAACATATATGCCTGCTCCTGTGCTCCACTATCTGGGTTCTTGGATCCATCTGTGAAAAGCGGTAAAAAAAAGCAGAACAACTTCTACCAATGTAATTGTCAACCAGTTTCCCTATATCACTGACTTCTGACCMATCTTTCMTTTTCTCTACCAAGGTTAGATCAACAACAGGATCTGGGAGCAACCATGGAGGAACAKCCCCTATCACCATAGAAGGGCCAACCTCTAACTCCCTCAAACCACTCTCATCAGCAAGCTTCCCAACTGTCCAACCAAAACCTTGTCTTCTATTATATTCCCAACAGTCATCTAGAACAGTAGCAGTGGGATGCTCAA